>NW_017722674.1:0-13719 GCF_001865875.1 Lupinus angustifolius | reverse complement strand
TTTTATGTTAAATTATATTATTGAATATAATTAATATTGAATATTTTTATCTAATTATTAATTACGATGATAAAAAAAGTAATTTATAAACTATATAAGTAATTGTGTTGATAAGAAAAATCGTTGATGAGAAAATAAATTGTTAATAACATAAATCATCAATGACAGTAAGATACCACTCTGGAAGAGTTAGAATTCTATCCTTGTGCCAGTACCTACGGGCCAAGTGACACTTTCAAGTAGACAATTCTATGGGGCATAGGCCTCCCAAAAGGTAACGGAGGTGTGAAACGGTTTCCTCAGGCCAGATGGAGATTAGCCCTCGAGTGCAAGGGCATAAGGGATCTTAACTGCAAGACCCACCCGTCGAGAAGGGACGAAAGAAATATAATAATGGAATGAACGTTGATGGAAATAGAACACATTGTTATAATCACCATCGGGATGATCGACAATGGAAAAGAATTAACTACTAACATAATTCGTTAATATGAGAAAAGTCACTACTCGAATAATCGTCAATATGGTGATTACCATTTATATAAATAAGGGAAGAAAGTGAATTATTATATTTGGAAAATATTTTTTTATTTGGATATGTTTTGCATTTAATACGAAATTGTGAGTTTGAGAGAAAAAATAATGAATATTAATGAGATGGTGATATGACGAAGAAAGATGACTAATTGAAGTTCCAAAATTTCAACACTTTGGAGTAGAATAGTGTCAGAACATGTCACGTAGGATGAAACTCCTCACATACCTTGCATAAATTTAAGATAGTAAAGATTGGTTGAACTATAGTATGAGTTAGTCCAAATTATTAATTATATGACCAAAAGTTGTTAAAAATGGTAGAGTAATATAAACAAATAGATATAGATAAATTCAAATCAATTAAAACTACCTTAACCATAAATAAGATAATGATTAAGGAATCCAAATATGCTATAAAAATATTGAGGATACATGTATTCAAAGTCAGAAGTCAAAAAGCAACTAAAGTATCAACATACCATAATTTATATATTAAATATTATATAATGTCTTTTTCAACAGTGGCTGGTAAGAAAACATATTTAAAAGAACAATGTTAGGTGATCATTGTAAGAGTCACCAAAAAATGGCAAATATTATGCAATAGTTGATAAGAAAGATAGTCGATTAGAAAATAAATCATTACTAACATAAATCATCAATAAGAGAAAAGACAATAATGGAGTTAACGTTGATGACAATAGAACATATTGTTATAATCACCATTTGGATGGTTGTAAATAGGAAAAGAATTAACTACTAACATAATTCGTTAATATGAGATAAGACATTACTAGAATAATCATTAATATGATAATTACCATTTATAAAAAAATGGGAAGAAAATTAATTATTATATCGAAAACTATTTTGTTATTTGGTTATTTTTTGCATTTATTATGGAATTGTGATTTAGAGAGAAAAAAGTAGTGAATACTAATGAAATGGTGATATGAGAAAGAGATATGGCGAATCGAAGTTCCGAATTTTCAACATCTTGGAATAGAATAATAACCAAGCATGTCAAAAATAATGAAAATACTTAGATACCATGTATAAATTTAAGACAATATATATTGGTTAAACTCTAATATGAATTAGTACAAATCATTTGTTATACGACCAAAAGTTACGGTAGACAATAGAGTAATAAAAACAAATAATAACTAACACGATAAATATATAGTTAAATTCAAATAAACTAAAACTACCTTAAAAATTAAATAAAATAATGACCGATCAATCCAAATATCCTCTAAAAATAGTGAGGATCAAAACGCAACTAAAGAGCCAATAGACCATTATTTAGATATTACATATTACGTAATGTCCTAGCATTTAAAATCGTATTCTTGAATAATTATATTATACACTAGTCCAAATTTTTTATATGAAATTAAATGAGTTATTATTATATTATTGAGTATAATTAATATGGGATATTTTTATCTAAATATTAATTACGATGATAAAAAAAACTAATTTACAAACTATATAAGTAATTGTGTTGATAAGAAAGATCGTTGATGAGAAAATAAATTGTTAACAACATAAATCATCAATGATAGTGAGATACCACTCTGGAAGAGCTATAATTCTATCCTTATGTTAGGACCTACGGGCCAAGTGACACTTTCAGGTGGACAATTTCTATGGGCATAGGCCTCCCAAAAGGTAACAGAGGTGTGAAAAGGTTTCATTGGGCCAGATGGAGATTGGCCCTTGAGTGCAAGGGCAGAAGGGATCTTGACTGTAAGACCCACCCGTCGAGAAGGGACGAAAGAAATATAATAATGGAATGAACGTTGATGGCAATAGAACACATTGTTATAATCATCATTGAGATGATCTACAATGGAAAAGAATTAACTACTAATTATGAGAAAAATCACTACTCGAATAATCGTCAATATGATGATTACCATTTATATAAATAAAGGAAGAAAGTGAATTATTATATTGCAAAAATATTTTTTATTTGGATATCTTTTGCATTTAATACAAATTCTGAGTTTGAGAGAAAAAATAATGAATATTAATGAGATGGTGATATGACAAAGAGATGGTTATAAAACTACCTTAACCATAAATAAGATAATGATTAAGCAATCCAAATATGCTATAAAAATATTGAGGATACATGTATTCAAAGTCAGAAGTCAAAAAGCAACTAAAGTATCAACATACCATAATTTATATATTAAATATTATATAATGTCTTTTTCAACAGTGGCTGGTAAGAAATCATATTTAAAAGAACAATGTTAGGTGATCATTGTAAGAGTCACCAAAAAATGGCAAATAATATGCAGAAGTTGATTTTTGTATTTGCTCTCATAAGTGTCAACTTCATTTCAGAGGCCAGATTTCTACAACAACAAATGAAATTCAACCCATCAAATATATATTATGGAATGTTACCAAAAGGAATACCAGTTTCTCCATCCGGGCCTTCCCACAAAACGTTAGATCCTCCTCCACCCCCTAGAGTCTTTGGGATGTTACCAAAAGGAATGCCAGTTCCTCCATCCGGGCCTTCCAATAGGACATCAGATCCTCCTCCTCCTCCCCCTAGAGGCTTCGGGATGTTGCCCAAAGGATCTGTTCCTCCATCTGGGCCTTCAGATAGTCATGCAAAAGATCTTCCTCCACCACCTAGAGCCTTCGGGATGTTGCCCAAAGGATCTGTTCCTCCATCTGGGCCTTCAGATGGTCATGCAAAAGATCCTCCTCCACCCCCTAGAGCCTTCGGGATGTTGCCCAAAGGATCTATTCCTCCATCTGGGCCTTCAGATAGTCATGCAAAAGATCTTCCTCCACCACCTAGAGCCTTCGGGATGTTGCCCAAAGGACATGTTCCCCCATCTGGGCCTTCAGATGGTCATGCAAAAGATCCTCCTCCACCACCTAGAGCCTTCGGGATGTTGCCCAAAGGACATGTTCCCCCATCTGGGCCTTCAGATGGTCATGCACAAGATCCTCCTCCACCCCCTAGAGCCTTCGGGATGTTGCCCAAAGGACATGTTCCCCCATCTGGGTCTTCAGATGGTCATGCAAAAGATCCTCCTCCACCCCATAGAGCCTTCGGGATGTTGCCCAAATGATCTGTTCCTCCATCTGGGCCTTCAGATGGTCATGCAAAAGATCCTCCTCCACCCCCTAGAGCCTACTGATCAAGGTCATATATGTTGAATATAAATTTTATGTAAGTTTAATCATTATAATAAAAAATATGAGTTGATGAGCTCTTTCTTAGTTTATGCTTTATGGTTTTGGTTTGAAAAGTGACCTTCAAATAATAAGTATGTCATTGTATAAGATTTCAGATTTTCTATTATTTCATTTTTATCTAATCACAAATTTATGCTCTAGCTTAAACGAAAAGATAATGTCATGGGTGTTTGTTAACGATAATTCACTACAAAAATGGGGCAATTGGTGACAGTGTTAAATTCCATTTTTGGTGGTTATTGAACACTAAAAACTCTGTTATTAGTGATTACTGTAAACACTATAACTGAACTCGCCAAAAAATATTTCCTAGTGGTTTTTACTTATGATATGTATAAAATTTCAATCATTTATGTCAATGGAATAATACGATTCTAGCAATTTTTAACTGTCAGTTCTTATGGCACTAGGGAAATAAATTTCATTAATAATATAATACATGTTACTAGTTTAGACACTTAACTGATTAACATTATTTAAAAATCCAAGATTCCAAACTGAAAATGACTTAATAAATTAAGCATGAACTTAATTGATTAACAGGATTCTTTTTTTCAAATACATAATCGATTAACTATTTTCTGAAAAAACTTAGTTAAAATGCTATGAACAACTAACATGATTTACTAATGTATGATGCATGATTTTGAAATGAAATAAGTTCAATATTGTTTAATGTATCAAAACCATAAAGTCATGTATAAATCCTAATGCATCTAAATCATATATAAATCTAAGAATGTAAATCTCATATGCATCATCATTCTAATTTGTGAGATTTTCATTTGGTTTATCTTACTTAGACTTTACCCATTCAAAACATCTTAGGACCTAAGGAAATGAAAATTACTCTTAAGCTTTTGTTGATCCTCTTGACACTTAAACTTGAGTTTTTAGTGTTGTTGGTGTTGATTTGGCTTTGTTCATATCTTTATCCTTTATCTTCATCAAAATAACGCAATGTATACTTGCATTCACAATCTCCCCCTTTTGATGATGAGAAACCAATCTTGCATATCTTGCATCTTTCTTTGATTAGAATCAACTTGTTTCGAGATTTGCTTGTGTTAGATCAACTACATAGGAAGAGAGAATGGAGAGGAGAAGAAGAGAGAAATGCAATATGAAATTGATACATAGAGATAAGGCCAAAGGGCCAATACATATAGGAAGCTAGGAAAATACAAAAGACAAGACTACCCTTTACTAATAACTAAAATACATTTAACATTACCCCTCAAACTCAAGATGCGTTAATCGAAAGCATCAAGAGTTTGTTAGTCGAGAAACGAAAACGTTGAGTAGAATGAGTTTTGGTAAACAAATCAGCAATCTGCAACAAAGAAGAAATGAAGGGTAAGGTGATGGTGCTATGTTGGAAGTGGTGACGTGTGAAGTGACAATCAATCTCAATATGGTTAATACGCTCATGAAAGACAGAGTTATGAGCGATTTGAATAGCACTCTTATTGTGACAATACATTGGAGTGGGTTCAGGTTGATCAACACCCAGAGAAGCTAGTAACCAACACAACCAAACTATTTCAGCAGTGGTGGTTGCCATAGCATGATACTCAGCCTCTTTAGAAGAGCGAGAAATAACATCCTGCTTCTTAGTCTTCCAAGATATGAGAGAATCTCCTAGAAAGATACAGAATCCTATAGTAGACTTGTAGTAGGATCCCCAGCCCAATCAGCATCTGAATAAGCAGACAATGTCAAGGAAGAAGTTGAAGAGAAAAGAAGACTCTGAAACTGAGTGCCTCGAAGATAACGAAGGATCCGAAGAACAGCTGCCCAATGAACAGTAGTAGGAGAACTCACAAACTGGCTAACAATGTGCACTGCATAAGCAATATCGGGTCTGGTAATGGTCAGATACACCAAACTACCAACAAGAGTGCGATATAGAGTAGGTTCAGAGAGAGGAACACCATCAGAAGATGTATATCTAGCATTAGTCTCAAGAGGACTGTCAACAGCTTTAGTGTTAGAGAGACTAACCAGGTCAAGAATATCTACAATATATTTCGATTGGGAAACAAGATAACCCCTAGTAGATGAGGCTACTTCAATTCCCAAGAAATATCTAAGAGTACCTAAATCCTTCATCTCAAATTGTTCTGCTAGTTGGGTTTTCAACTTTGTAATCCCATCAACATCATCACCAGTAATGATCATATCATCGACATATAAAGAGATGATAACGCAACCATGAGGAGTATTTCTGACAAGTAAAGCAGAATCATGTGGACTTGAAGAGAAGCCAAGAGAAGTTATCACAATAGAGAATTTCTCAAACCAAGCGCGAGGAGCTTGTTTGAGCCCATAGAGAGATTTTTGCAGCTTGCATACTTCCCCCGGATTATGAGAAACTCCAGGAGGAGGAACCATATATATTTCTTCATGAAGATCACCATTTAGAAAAGCATTTTTGACATCCATCTGAGAGATATGCCATTGACGAACAGATGCAATAGGAATAAGGATTATAACAACGATAACCTTTCTGACCATCCCCATAACCAAGAAAGACACATATGGCAGATCGAGGAGTCAATTTACTCCGTTCAACATGAGGAAGAAGAACAAAACAAGTGGAACCAAAAACCCTCAATGATGAATAATCAGGAGGATGACCATACAACCTTTCAAAAGGAGACAAACCTGAGGTAACAAAAGAAGGAATTCTGTTAATGACATGAACCGCAAATGGATCAATATGAATGAGATCAGACCTGGTAATGTTTTGAGAGTCAGATGGAATAGAATAAAAAGGCAAATGCTCAAGAAAAACAACATGACGAGAAATATACAATTTACGAGTAGAAGGATTATAACAACGATAACCTTTCTGACCATCCCCATAACCAAGAAAGACACATATGGCAGATCGAGGAGTCAATTTACTCCGTTCAACATGAGGAAGAAGAACAAAACAAGTGGAACCAAAAACCCTCAATGATGAATAATCAGGAGGATGACCATACAACCTTTCAAAAGGAGACAAACCTGAAGTAACAGAAGAAGGAATTATGTTAATGACATGAACCGCAGTTTTGACAGCCTCACCCCAGAACTCAGAAGGAGCCGATGCTGACAGAAGCATAAAACGGGCTGTTTCAAACACTTTTAGGAAAAGGTAAAGCAGAAAACTTGGCAAGTTTACAACCACAACAGTCAGAAATGTTATTTGGTTGTAATGATCCTAAGACTCCCGTTGATGCTAAGTATTTCTAACGAGGAGAAGATACATGACCCTGACGAGATTGCCATAAATAAAACTTAGAAGAAGACAAATTCAAACGAAAAGATGATAAATCAACAGTAGGAGCTGCAACATGTGGAAGCTTCAGTTCATCCAAAATATAAAGCCCCCTGTCTATGGCCTGTCCCAATCAGCCTCTTCGATTGAGGATCCTGCACATAACAATGAGTTGAGGAAAATAAGATTGAGAAACCAGAATCACACAGTTGACTAACAGAAGTAAGACTTAAAGTGAGGTTAGGTATATAATAAACATCAGAGAGAGATAGTTTAGGTGTAGAAACAGAACCAACTCCTTCCAACAACATAGGAGTTCCATCAGCAGTCATAACAGATACACAGGAAGACTTATGTACAGATGTAAAATATTTGAAGTCAGATGACATATGATGGGACGCTCTAGAGTCAAGGATCCATATGGAGGATGATATACCTGATGAACCAGCAGAAGACAGACCTACATTAGGAGAGACTGGCATAGCATTGGGCTGAGATGCAAGAAACTTCTGAAAATTTTCTGCCAGGTCAGATATGTTAGACCCAGAGTGAACCATCCCAGGGGTGGCAGATGGAGAAACAGCAGTAGCAGCAACAACATTGGAAGATTGAGATGTGTGCTGAAAGTTCCTGTATTTCGACTGAGGCGGACGCCACTGAGGTGGTTGATAAGGTTGCTCCTTCTTCAATAATTTTGGACATTGAGCCTTCCAATGACCTTTTTCCTTACAGAAGCTACATTCATCATAAATGACTCTGCCTTGAGATTTTCCTTCCACAACAGGAGCAGCAAACACAGAGGAGCTTGGCAGAATCCCTTTGTCAACAATTCCCTTTTAGAGTGGGACTTCAAACAAACTTCTTCAGCTAAAATTTCATTAACAATAGAGTCAACAGATGGCAGAGGAGTGTGATGCAAAATGGAACCACAGAGGCCTTCAAAATCATTCCGAAGAGCCATCAAAAACTGTAATAAATGTTGTTGTTCCCGACGATCAGTGTACGGTGTGAATGCTTGCAATTTTGCAGATTCATTGAGTACCAATTGGTCCCAAAGATTAGTCATAGCAGAATAAAACTCTTGGATGCTCATGCTATGTTGTTGGAGAGCTCGAATATCAATCTCTAACTGATATTGTTTTGCAAAATTGGACTGCACATACAATCGTTTAAGGTGCTCCCAAACCTGAGATGCTGAATCATATTTTGCAAGTTGAAAACCAATAGATTGCGAAACAGAATTATTAATCCAAGTAATAATTTTCGAGTTGTTCACTTCCCAAGTTTCTAACTCCTTTGCATAATTTTCAATAGCACTATTTGTAGGTTTAACAAAAGTTCTAGAAACATATCCCCACATTTGTTTACCAATCAGAAAATTTCTCATCACATAACTCCAATATGCATAATTGGATGATCCATTTAGTTGCACACTAATGGATTGCAAAGAATCATCTCTTTCAGTTGCCATAACTAACAAGCACAACAGTAGGGAAATCGAAATTCAAAGGGAAAGAGAAACAAAAAACCTGACAAATTCGCTCAGCGAAATTGATACTCGCTCAGCGAAAACTGTGATCTGCGAATCTGAACTGCGAATCTGAAACTGTGATCTCCGATCTGCAAACTGCGGATGCTGATCTACCACTGCAAAGAAGAAGAAAAGATGATGGAACCCAGAAGCATGAACAGGAAGAGAGCTGTGGATCCGCGAAAGCTGTGGCCTTAGCAAACCTTGCTCTTGATACCATGTTAGATCAGCTGCATAGGAAGAGAGAAGAAGAAGAGAGAAGGGAGAGGAGAAGAAGAGAGAAATTCAATATGGAATTGATAAATAGAGATAAGGCCAAAGGGCCAATACATATAGGAAGCTAGGAAAATACAAAAGATAAGACTACCCTTTAATAATAACTAAAATACATTTAACAGCTTGAGCTTTAAAATTTTCTTTCACTTTGTGCATGGATAATTGCATTGCAGAAGCTTGATAAATACATCAAGTCTCCTATAGAAATTTGTACCTTTTTGTCTCCACTACAACAAAACTAACTTCTTACAGACAAGCCTCTCATCATCCTTGCTGGCTGAAGCCATGAAAGAGGAAATTCTAGAATATAATGCAGATGGAAATGGGTGTATAAAACCAAATATCATGCAAATGGAATTATAGAGAGATATAATGCACATCTTTTAGCTAAGTGATTAACCAATATGGAAGAGGTGGATTACGTTGTCACTTTCTCTTATGTGAGAAAAAAATCACCACTATAAGAGTGATTCTTGCATTGGCAGCTACAAAATCATCGTTTTTGGAGTAACTTTACATTAATAATGCATTACTCTATAGTGATCTCCATGAAGAGGTTTATATGACCCCATCCTAGACTGTTGCCTTATCATTCTCCACTAGTGTGTACTTTGCACAAATTCCTCTATGGCTTAAAACAAGCTAGTAGTGAATGGCACACCACTTTGTCAACAAAACTCTAGTCCCTGGGTTTTCAACATTCTGCAGCAAATCAGGAGCTCTTTACTAAATTAAATTCCACTACTTTTACAACTATTCTTGTCTATGTTGATGTTCTTATTCTTACAAGCAACAACATGTCTAAGATAAACCATGTCAAAAAAATATTAGACAAAGCATAAAAAATTAAGGACCTAGGTCCATTGAGATATTTGTTACGGCTTGAAATTGGTCGATCAGATGGTGGAATTCACCTCAACCAAAGAAAATACACCCTCTCCTTGCTAGAAGAATCTAGAAATCTTCCTTCTAAACCAGCAAGGACTTGATTTGATCGTTCCATTAAACTCCAGCTTGATTAGGGTTCACCATTTCCAGATCCTTCTTCTGACCGAAGATTAGTTGGAAGTCTCATCTACCTCACCATCTCTAGACCCAACATCTCATATGTAGTCCTGCAACTCAACTGTACATGTCAAATCCCCAAACTTCTCATTACGAAGCAACTTTAAGAGTTCTACATTATCTTAAATCTTCTCCTGCTCAAAGGTTAATGTTCTCATCTACTTCGAACCTCAATCTCTCTGCATTTGCGGATTTGGATTGGGCATGTGGCCTTGACACTAGAAAGTAAATAACAAGTTTTTGCATCTTCCTTGGATTATCAATTATCTCGTGGAAAAATAACAAGTATAACACAATAAGTAGATCCTCCACACACCAATTCTTATCTATCTAAAACTCCTTGAGTAAATAGATTAAAAGACTAAACAAACTAATTCTCAATTCCTTGATAAATTAATCATCTAATCATAATAATATGGGTGTTAGAATGACTAGTTCAATTAATCTTATTCGTCGGCATCAATAAGTTATTAGTTGATATATTCTAGAACTAGTTTAATATGGAAATTTCCATTACTCATCTATAAACCTGATATCATGCATGTAAGTTTAATTTGTCAACTAAGAGGGGGGAGGGGTGTGAATTAGTTGTTGGGACAATATGGCTGATTTTTCTGCTATGTTATCGAAGTGTAAGTGTAGCCGATTATTTATACAGAATTCAACCAAGTAAAGCAAAAGTAAATGACAATAATAAGTAGAAGAATAAGACACAAAGAGTTTTATACTGGTTCGCCTTCTTGTCCACTGAAGGTTACATCCATTACTTTTGCCACACGAGATTTTCCACTAGATAATTTGAGTTGTAATTACAATTTATCTTCCCAATATTTTTGTACCTTACACACTCACAACTTATCTACTCTTGAAAATTCTATTTTCATGTGAACTCTTTTCCCCTTCTCAACAAACTCTTGTCCTGAAAGGTTTACAACCCAAGATGAAGAATATAACAATGACATGATTGCCTTTACAAGTTTTGACAATTCTATAACTTACAATCCTTCAATGAAGAAGAGACATGATTAGAATGAAACCTATTCACATTGGATGAAAGTTGTTTATTTGAATTTGAAAATCTGGTTTCAAAAGCTCTGTGTAATCGATTGTCACGAAGTAGGAATCAATTAACCAAATGTTCTTTCCAAGGTGGGAATCAGTTAATGTAATGAATTAATTGGTTACATCAGTCAATTTTGCTTTGTAACTGTTTTCATAGTCAAGTAACCTATTACACAGTTCCAGTAACCTGTTACCAACTCCCTCAAAGTTCAGGTAACCAATTACCTTGTTCTGGTAACATGCTAACCAAGTCAAGTAACTCATTATTTAGCAATTTGACTTTGAAGTTTTAGACATATCCAATTCTTTGAATATGATCTTTGAGTAGTTTGAGCATTGTTACTAAATATTAAAGTGAGAGTTAGGATAGAAGTACCTATATCATGACTTAAGCTATAACTATCTTGAAGCTTGAATCTTCTATGTCTTCATGGTCTTCTTCATTTTCTTATTTTTGTGATCTTAGTGTCTTTATCAAAACCATGCCAAGGTCAGGAGCAAGATCTTCTTCACAATCTCCCCCTTTTTGATGACGACAAACCTATATCTTTTGAAAATGAAGATCTTTAATTTTTCTGAGGTATATCGTATATAGATGATATAACTTTGTTGAATGTTCGAATATGCTCCCCCTATCTTGTATAATCCCCTTTTGTTTTATTGTATGTGCTTAAAAAGATTTTACAAAAAATACAACTCCAACTTTTAAAATACAACTCCAACTTTTCTCCCCTTTTGACATCACCAAAAAGAAGAAAAACTAGTTTTATCCAGCACAATATACAAATATATATAAAAAGAGTAACAAGATATGTTGACTTATTTACAAGCCAAGGTCCTAATTTTGAATGGTATGAATTTTGAATAACATGAAATGCTAGAGAGTAATTAACATGTCATAGTGTCACATTTGAAACGCAGTTTAGAAACATAATTCATACATCACAAATAGTTAGCATCAAGATGTTTTGAAGTAATATTTGAAAGCATGCATAAAAACAACAATATAAATATTAGTTCTGAAATAACAATAACAACAACAACATAAAAATACATAAGTGAAATCCTAGAATTCTAGACTACTACTCATAATGATATGTATCAGTTTTCTGAGAGTCGAAGTCAATATAATCCAACCAATTTGGTAAGCGTTTAAGCTCTTCTTAGACTTGATGATTCGCTATACGGAGAGCACCCTTTAAGCAAGAACAACTCTTCCATTACCATTTGATTGGCATGAGTAAATTTAGAAGAAGATGATTCAACATGAAATGAGGGATGAGTAGGAGGATCAACAAAAGGATTTTCTTAATGTGCATTTTCTTGATCACCATGATGCTTGTAGATCATGTCATTGGAATCTCGAAAGAAACCCATTGTGTGGATTATATGCACATCAATCTTATCCCGAGCATCAAGTGTAACTTTAGATTCTCCATCAAATGAAACACCATAATATCCAAGTATAACAGTTATGAGAATGACATAAGGCAATGGTCTGTACTCACTTCTAAAGGTCAAACTCGACTACATAAGTAGAAATCCATTTTGTTGTATCGTTTTAGGTTGCATTGAATGCCACACTCGACTATCGTTCCTATGTATGATATATTACCACAAAGTGAACTCAGAGTTTTGAAGGCTATGCCAAGCTCTTTTCCTTTGAAATATGAAAAGATTTTATTCTTCTTAAAACACAGATTGCAGTAAAATATCTATACAAGTTTCGGATAGTAAGAACAATGCATTTCGCAAAATTCAAAGAGTTTTTGTTGTTTAAAAAGGGTTGGAAAAATGAAATAGTTATCCTCAAAGAAACTTAACATACCATACTTCAGATGAAAAATGGGTTGTTTCATGAAGTGCTCCATGAAGGTTTTGCGTTGATCCTCATTTGCCAAAAGATATGACAAATCCAATGAGTTGACTTCAGTTGGGTTTTGTTCCCTTCCTTGAGTGACATTGGTTCATTGCTTCTTGGATCTAGAGGACCATGTTGTTGAGTTTTGAAGATTTTGAAATTTGGGGGTTTTGATTTAGAATTCTAAACACAAAAATGATGGTAGGAATGTGTTTAGGAGTGAAAATGTAGAATGAAACACCACAAAAATCAAGAAAAACGATTGAGAAAAAGTTTTTTCAAAGTTGTGGGGGGTTACCACGATTGGAATGAGGGAAAATAAAGATGATGAAGTTCAAAAGTCTAATTGTTGCCTTAAATAGTGCAGAGTGTAACCGATTACTGAAAGTGCGCATGTCAAGAGGAGCACTTTGGAAAGCTTGCTCACTATGTGTTTTGGTTTTGATGAGGACAACTTGTGTTTCATAAAAGCTTGAAGATCATCGACAAATCAATGTGCTTGAGTCTCAAGATTAGTATTAGAATTAGACTAGTAATTAGTTTAGGTTGAATCTAAGGCTTAAGTAAACTCAATACATGTCTCATATGCTTAAAACATTAAATCATTTTATTTTTGAGATATGTCATTCATAATATGTTCATGTCTCATATATACATGTTATTTGTGCATCCTAGGCATAAACTTAGTATTGAACATGTATAAGTTAAGTGCATAACGTATTTGAGTTTTGCAATTCAAAAATACACTTGGAAATATGCAGTTAATCGATTAAGGTGTGTTTTAATCGATTAACATAAGTTTTTGAAAAGCAGTTGGAACAAAAAACTTGAAAAACCGAATCAGTTACAATTTTGTAACACGTTAATCGATTAACCAAGGATTTAATCGAT
>NW_017722673.1:0-773 GCF_001865875.1 Lupinus angustifolius | reverse complement strand
ATTATCATGTTATATGAGACTTGTGTTAGAGTTGTAGAGTAAGGTCTTAATTGTTTAATTTGAGCATTGTAATTGCTTTAGATTACTCTATGTTTTTGTTGTAAAAAGTGTTGTAACTTTGGGAATCTCAAGGTGTCTTACTACCAACGAGATTGTGTTGTATCTTCATTAGCTTAGAGATCTTAATAGAAAGAATAAGTTCTTGGCTGGGGCTACACCGCAAGACAGGTTTTCTTGGGCGGTAGGAAGGGAGTCAAACCAAGGGATAAGGTTCTTTAGTTTCAAGAAAGAGTCTAAGTGTTGTAATTGGAAGAATTGTTTGTAAAACGTTATTTCAATTATAGTGAAGAAAAATCTCCCAGATCTGCTGGGAGGCCTGGATGTAGTTTGCAAGTGAACCCGCAAACGAACCAGGATAAAAATCGTGTTGCACGCTTTTCTTTCCCTCTCTCTCTTTATTGCTTTAATCGATTACTTTGTATAGTTGTTTTAGTTGTAATAATTTGTATCTATACTATACTATTTGTAACTCTGATATATCTGTTAGCTCTGTATATTTGATTTGATCTCAGTTGATTGTTGTGCAAGAAACTGAATCTGTTTATATAATCTAAGCTATTTTAATCGATTAAATTGCTTGCATTAATCGATTATTCCTTCTGTGTTAATCGATTAATCTGGGGTTATTTCCGCATTATTTGTTGTTTGCGAAAAGCGGATACTCTGATCGCTACACCTATTCAACCCCCCTTCTAGGTGTATTTTAGCCACTG
>NW_017722672.1:0-269 GCF_001865875.1 Lupinus angustifolius | reverse complement strand
TATCATCACATCGGCCCTATCCTACGATGAGTTCTTTAGGGTCTCGCAGTGCCAAAATGCAAAAGAGATGTGGGACACTTTACAAGTGACTCACGAAGGCACTAGCAAAGTCAAGCGCACTAGATTAAATGCACTGACCCACGAGTATGAGCTGTTTTGCATGTTACCTAGCAAATCAATCAGTGATATGCAAAAGCGATTTAATCATATCATGAATCATTTAGTTTCTCTAGATAAATCTTTTGCCAGAGGAGAATTAACTAATAAAG
>NW_017722671.1:0-1262 GCF_001865875.1 Lupinus angustifolius | reverse complement strand
CTTATGTCGAGTTACATGAGGAACTAAAGAAATTGGCTAGGATAAACGTTGATAGAAAAAGGTGAATCCTTCTAAATGAACAAAAAATACGCAAACTACAAAAAGAATTAGATGAATTGAAATTAGAAAATGAAACATTAGACCTCATCTATTCTTGTAGCACATGTAACTGCTCTGAAAATAATTTATGTCAAAAACCTGTCTGTGAGACTTGCGAGACTTTGCAAGAAGAAAATTTCAAACTTAAGGAAAAACTCACACGTCTCACAAACAGTCAACAACAATTAGACACTATGCTAAGTCAAACAAGAAACGTTGGTGATCATACAGGACTAGGTTATACTCGCCCTACTAGGAACAAAAGACCATATAGAAAACCTATAGCTTGTCCTAAAAAGAAATATCACAAGCACACACCAACATGTTTTTACTGCAATACATATGGTCACACTTCATATTCATGTTACATCAGAAAGTATGGTATACCTAGTGGCGTTTATATGTGGATAAAGAAGGAGATGACTCCCCGATTACTAACAGAAAAGGACCCAACATCAATTGGGTACCTGAGAAAAGCAAGTGATCTTTTTGCAGGTATGTCTTCGAACACAAGGGCAGAAATGGTACCTAGACAACGGGTGTTCGAGACATATGATAGGTGACAGATCAAACTTCCAGGACCTTTCACTTAAAGGTAAAGGATACGTCACGTACGGAGACAACAAGAAAGGAAAGATTCTTGGCACCAGAACATTTGGTAACTCATCTCAGACTCTCATTGAAAATGTTCTTTATGTTGAAGGATTAGAACATAATCTCTTGAGCATAAGCCAACTTTTTGACAAAGGTAACCGTGTATCTTTCGATTCTGACTGTTGTATTACTCGTGACATTTTATCTAATAATGTTAAATTTGTTGGTCAT
This sequence comes from Lupinus angustifolius, assembly GCF_001865875.1. Taxonomy (NCBI): domain Eukaryota; kingdom Viridiplantae; phylum Streptophyta; class Magnoliopsida; order Fabales; family Fabaceae; genus Lupinus; species Lupinus angustifolius. The sequence continues at coordinate 338 of NW_017722671.1, read as the reverse complement.
CGTATAAACAATATTTACATGGTTAATTTGGATGATGTCACTATATTGTTTTCAAAATGTTTTATTTCAAAAGAACATGACATCTGGCTTTGCCATAGACACGTTGCACATATCCATGTAAAACATCTAGATAAATTATCATCAAACAAACTAGTTGAGGGGCTACCAAAACTAAATTTTAAAACCAAAGAGATTTGTGACACTTGTCAAAAGTGCAAACAAATCAAAAACTCTTTTAAAAATAAAATTGTGATCTCCACTTCAAGACCTTTGGAGTTACTCCATATGGACTTGTTTGGGCCATCACAAATCATGAGTTTTGGAGGTAGCTATTATGC
>NW_017722670.1:0-599 GCF_001865875.1 Lupinus angustifolius | reverse complement strand
GCTATGTTATAAATCGAGTACTTCTAAGGCCTAATATAAATAAAACTCCTTATGAACTTTTGAAAGGCCGTAAACCAAACATATTCCATCTTCACGCTTTCGGATGCAAATGTTTTATATTAAATAATGGAAAGTGGGCTTTAGAAAAAATTGATTCAAAAGCCGATGAAGGAATATTTTTGGGGTAATCGATGCATAGCAAAGCCTTTAGAGTCTTTAATAAATATTTAATGCAAGTAGAAGAGTCTATCCATGTACAATTTGACGAATCTTCTCCGAAAGAGAAGAGAAAGGTCGTGTCCGATGATGTTGCAGGTGCTTTAGAGGAAGCATACTCAAAGGTCAGACCAGATCTCAGGAGCATTCACATATGCCAGCTGTATGCAAAACCAAGAAAGCTCACCCAATCTTCGGATGCAAATGTTTTATATTAAATAATGGAAAGTGGGCTTTAGAAAAAATTGATTCAAAAGCCGATGAAGGAATATTTTTGGGGTAATCGATGCATAGAAAAGCCTTTAGAGTCTTTAATAAATATTTAATGCAAGTAGAAGAGTCTATCCATGTACAATTTGACGAATCTTCTCCAAAAGAGAAGA
>NW_017722669.1:0-1567 GCF_001865875.1 Lupinus angustifolius | reverse complement strand
ACCAAGCCCCTTCCACGGGATACTTTCTATGTTCTAAGGAGAGAACTTGGAATTCTTGATGAACAATATCTTGATTAAAACTGTCTAGATGTTTAGTTTATGTCTTGCCTCTATATGTTTATTAGTCTTTTGATTTAAAGGAAATTTGTTAAAATGCAAAATGATATCTCATGATAACTTCTCTTGTTGTGATTACATATGTTTAGATTAATCCGTTAGAATGCATGCATAAGTCCCAAAGAGTTGAAGTCATTCTGCTTGTTAAAAACCGTTTTTTACCGTGTTTAATCGATTAAGCATTTCATGTTAATCGATTACCTGGGCATCAGTTTTTGAAAAATCATTTTTCATATGAGTTTAATCGATTAACCATGCCCGTTAATCGATAAAAACCAGCAGTTTAAGTGCAGACAGCACTTCGGTTTCACGCTTTTTTAGCATTTTTCTCCATTTCCTCTTGCTTTTGAGTCTTTATAACTGTGATACAACTTACCCAACCCATCACTAATCTAGATAAACGTCACCCCTAACCCTCTCTAATCTCCTAGAAATCTCCAATTTCATCCATATTTCACTTCAATCCCGTTTTCCCCAAATCAAAACCCTAGGTTAGGTTTGCCACATTCCTTCATTGTTTAGTCCAACATCAATTCGGTTTCTGCATAAAAATGGAGCAAAGTCGCCCAAAAAGGTTCAAGACTCCTGCCAATCATGGAAGAAGACCAGAAGCTGGTTCATCCTCCACTCGGGACCGTGGTGACCCATTCTACTCGCTCATTGTACAAGAGACCCGTTTGGCTAAGTTTCAAGGACGAAAACCCACGTATGTAAGGTATGTTGATCTAACCTGGATGGCGGAACAAAATTTCAGTTTCCCGCATGATATGGAGGCCTAGGGAGCCGTTAAATTTCTGGAATTAAAGGGACAAGTATACCCTGCACTAGTTAGGGAATTTTATGCAAATTTCATATATAAGGATGGTAAGTACTAGTCTATGATTTCTGGTAAACTGTTTGAGATTAGTGATGAACTGTTTATGAATGTTGGTGGGTTATCTTCTTTGGGTTATGGAATAGGTGACTGCTCAAGGGTTAAGGATAATTTTGATCCTACTGAGGTGTATAAGTCATTTCTTAGAGGACCTCATTTGTATATTCAGGGTCAACTGACCAAGGCTGGGTCATTATCTGTTGAGAACAGACTACTGCATAATATTCTGGTGCAGAGGAACACAAATCATGCACAGCCCACTGTGAATGATTTGCGTTTCATGTACGCTGTTAAAAATAATGTGATGATTAACTGGCCTAAGGAAATATTGAAGATTATGAACAATGTTTCTCTGTCGCAGTCAAAGCTGCTTCCCTACAATATCTTTATTTCACGGATTGTGGATTATTTGCATATTGACATTTCTGAAACTATTATTGTTGAGTATACTGATAAGGATCATCTGGTTGGTGAGAGTCTGATTCATAAAATGGGTATCTACAAGTACGGTACTACTTGACAATACCAGGAGGACTATACTAATATTGATCTGGAGCTGTCCAGTGATGATGATCA
>NW_017722668.1:0-1386 GCF_001865875.1 Lupinus angustifolius | reverse complement strand
GGTATGGAACAGTACGAAGAACGTCAAACTGCTTATTTTGACAACCAATATCAAACCATGAGGAATCTGATTCAATCAACAGCTGGAGCTCAGAATGCCTTCATTCGCTCTACAGCTGAAGCTCAGAATGCACTGTTTTATTCTGAATTTCAGAAGTTGTCTATGCTGATCAGAGGTGACCAGAATGTTGCTATTCATGATGATGAGATTGGTCTTCCTCCACCTCAACCATAGTTTAGAAGACTTTAGACCTAGGATATCTTACCCTTAGGTTTATTTCTTCTTTACTGCACTTTATGGACTCAATTGTTATTACTGTTTCGAGACTTATTTGTGCTTTTCCTGTCTCTGTTTGACATTTTATGGTTTGTATGGTTGCTGGATATTTTTACTCTCTATGCTATGTTTTTAATTTTACTTTTAATTATGTCAAAATAGCTTAGTTGGTCATTTGAATGGTTCTTGATCATATGAGATTTTCTAATGCATAAATTAAGCTGGTTATTGCACTACATTGCTTATTATGCTTATTGCTATTTGAAATGGAAAATCTTGTATGTCGTTCACTCTACCTATTAGTTATTTTATTGTCTAAACAAAAGCATTTGTTCAAGCAACCAAAAATAAAACATGTTAATAGTTAAATCCCAAATTAATTCATTAACTTCGTTTTATGTTTAACTACATATCTCTATCTACTTTTGACCTGGGTTATCTTTTTGATAATGTCAAAAGGGGGAGAAATGTTGCTTGATGTTTGATTTTGCAGGTTGATCTGAATACTACTTCCAAAATATTCACGCATCATATCAATCACTGCCAATACAATCTTCAAGCTAATTCATCAAACAAATGATGTAGTGTTTGTCATCATCAAAAGGGGGAGATTGAAAGTGCGCATGTCAAGAGGAGCACTTTGGAAAGCTTGCTCACTATGTATTTTGGTTTTGATGATGACTACTTGTGTTTCATAAAAGCTTGAAGATCATCAACAAATCAACGTGCTTAAGTCTCAAGATTGGTATTAGACTTAGACTAGTAATTAGTTTAGGTAGAGTATAAGGCTTAGGTAAACTCAATACATGTCTCATATGCATAAAACTTTAAATCATTTTAGTTTTGAGATATGTCATTTATAATATGTTCATGCATCACATAAATACATGTAATCTGTGCATCCTAGGCATAAACTTAGTGTTCAACATGTATAAATTAAGTGCATAACGTATTTGAGTTTTGCAATTTGAAAATACACTTGGAAATATGCAGTTAATCGATTAAGGCATGTTTTAATCGATTAACATAAGTTTTTGAAAAGTTGTTGAAACATAAAACTTGGAAAAACAGAATCAGTCACGTTTTTGAAACACGTTAATCGATTAACCA
>NW_017722667.1:0-352 GCF_001865875.1 Lupinus angustifolius | reverse complement strand
TATGTCATTCATAATATGTTCATGCATCTCATATATACATGTTATCTGTGCATCATAGGCATAAACTTAGTATTGAACATGTATAAGTTAATTGCATAACGTATTTGAGTTTTGCAATTCAAAAATAAACTTGGAAATATGCAGTTAATCGATTAAGGTGTGTTTTAATCGATCAACATAAGTTTTTGAAAAGCTGTTGGAACAGAAAACTTGGAAGACAGAATCAGTTACAATTTTGTAACACGTTAATCGATTAACCAAGGATTTAATCGATTAACTGGGCTACAGAATTGATTCTTTATAAACTGCATTTTCAGAACTCAAGCCATAACTTGCATGTTAGATTTTAAGA
>NW_017722666.1:0-26936 GCF_001865875.1 Lupinus angustifolius | reverse complement strand
TGCATTTGTGAGATTAGAAAAGAGAGAATTCTATGCTTTAGGATTGAGAGGCATTTCATGTTTAATTTCTCATCATTTCATCTCACATGTTCATGCATTCATAGATGTTTTTGTGAAGATTTCATATTCTTTAAAATCTGTTTTTAACTAATGCATTATCATGTTATATGAGACTTGTGTTAGAGTTGTAGAGTAAGGTCTTAATTGTTTAATTTGAGCATTGTAATTGCTTTAGATTACTCTATGTTTTTGTTGTAAAAAGTGTTGTAACTTTGGGAATCTCAAGGTGTCTTACCACCAACGAGATTGTGTTGTATCGTCATTAGCTTAGAGATCTTGATAAGAAGAATAGGTTCTTCGCTGGGGCTACACCGCAAGAAAGGTTTTCTTGGGCGGTAGGAAGGGAGTCAAACCAAGGGATAAGGTTCTTTAGTTTCAAGAAAGAGTCTAAGAGTTGTAATTGGAAGAATTGTTTGTAAAATATTATCTCAATTATAATGAAGAAAAATCTCTCAGATCTGCCGGGAGGCCTGGATGTAGTTTGCAAGTGGACCCGCAAACGAACCAGGATAAAAATCGTGTTGCACGCTTTTCTTTCCCTCTCTCTCTTTATTGCTTTAATCGATTACTTTGTATAGTTGTTTTAATTGTAATAATCTATTTCTATACTATACTGTTTGTAACTCTGATATATCTGTTAGTTCTTTATATTTGATTTGAGCTCAATTGATTGTCGTGTAAGAAACTGAATCTGTTTCTATAATCTGAGCTATTTTAATCGATTAAATTGCTTGCGTTAGTCAATTATTCCTTCTCTGTTAATCGATTAATCAGGGGTTATTTCAGCATTATTTGTTGTTTGCGAAAAGCGGATACTCTGACCGCTACACCTTTTCAACCCCCCCCCCCACTTCTAGGTGTATTTTAGCCACTGATACCTAACAATTACCATGATTGAGTAATCGATCACTCAAACTTATTGTTTGGGCACTTAATCGATTAATTCATCCTATAATTGATTATATTGGCTGAATTTTTAATAATTTCTGTCACTGATGCCCTGTAATCGATTATCCTTCCATGGTAACAGAATACATACCCAAAATAATGAAATTTAAGCAATAAAAAGCATATTGAAGTACAAGTAGACATGAAATATATATAATGAAGAACATAAAATGTATATATCAACATATTAAGATAGATATACTTCACCAAGGATGCCTAGTTCTCGTCTAAGATTATAGAAAGGTTCTTTAGCCAAAGGTTTTGTAAAGATATCTGGTAGTTGTTCATGTGTATCAATAAATTCTAAGAGAACATCTTTTTATTAGACATTATCCCTAAGGAAGTGGTGCCTTAAATCAATATGTTTAGTCTGAGAATGCATAATCAGATTCTTTGTGAGATTTAAAGCACTAATATTATCACATTTTAAGGGAATGCATCCTAGGTTTAATCTGTAATCTCGCAATTCATGCTTGAGCCATAATATTTGGGCACAACAACTTCCTACAACTATGTATTTTGCCTTGTGAACACTCATTTTTGTCCGGCCCATAAAAAGCCTAGAACTTTTTTAAATAAAAAATATAGAATTCCAAAAATAATTTTCTAAAAATAATAAAACTAAACATGTTATGTTAATGTTCCTAAATCTAAATGATTAGGTTAACCAAAATTCAAATTTAAAATAATAAGACTAAACCATTCGTTAAGGTTCCTAAATCTAAGTGATTAGGTTAACCAAAATTCAAGTTTAAAGTAATTGAATTCTCAAAAAATGATTTTGTTTCAGAGTTATTTAACTAATAATAATAATAAATAAATAAAAATAAAATATGAGTGAATTAAAGATTTGATTGGGTTACGGATAAATTAGAGATTTGAAAATATGAAATTTGAATCACATCATATTCGTTTGATTAAGTTGCATGAATCACCTTGATAATAGCTAAGTCTTTAAAGATTCAAAAATCAAATCAAGATTGCGATATGGAAATACACAAATCAAATCAAATTAGAAAGTTCATATCAATCTAATTGTGTTCACAAATCAATTTGATTAGAAAATTAAATCTTTAGATATTTGGAATCAAATAAATCAAGGTTGCAAATCAATAAAATAAGTTAAAGATCGCAATTAGGAAATATGCAAACCAAATTTAGATTGAAATTTTTTATATCAATCTGATTGTGTTGCACAAATAATTTTGATTATAATAATTAATCTTTAGACATTTGATTCGATGAAAAATTAGACCTTTTAGAGATTTGGAATCAAGTCAATTAAGGTTGCAATATGAGAATAAGCAAATCAAATCAATAAAATTTCAAATCAATTTGATTATGTTGTAAATATTATTTATTTTCCTTAACCTCCTCTCATCAATTAATGGGAGATATTCTCCTCATTAAGCATATGTGATAAGTCATAGTCTATAAATAAAGTGTCTTATTCACCAAAGAACAGGGGGAATTCCACACAAAAAAGCACTAAAAAGACAAGAATTCCATATAAAAATTACAACCAAGAATTACAACAAAAATACCTCAAAAAATCATCTTACAAAAAGCACTAAAAAGAAAAATAATTTCTACACAAAAGAATCACTAAAAGAAAGCTTTCCGTGTGAGATAGAAAAAAATCTTCCACAAAGTAAAAAAATTGCTTTCTCACTTGCGTTTTGATCGCATGCAGTCGAGTCCATTCGAAGCCTCGTGATCTCGTGCTTCTCATCGTTGAATCGACCATTATTGATGGCAACGACTTTGACCCTTGCTTCAGCCAAAAAGACGACATCACTTAATATCGTTTTGGTACACCCTTTCGCACCAGATCCGAGTCTCTATGGCAACAAAGGATCCCCTGCGTGTTAGTATATAGTTACACATCATGCACCCTTATTACACACAACCCCGATCCAACACGTGTCTCAAGTTGACACTTCCTTTTCTCAGGCTAATATAGATCTAACACGTTGACAATCTGTTGTGCACCACATCTACATAGTCAGGTTTCTCCTTTTTACTCTTTTATATTTTTTTTACTCATTCCTATAATCTGCATATCTTAAAACCATAATTATGTAACCAATAAGAAATATAACATTTGTATAATAGCAAACATTGCTCTTATCACAGTAATAAAAAATTAAATAAATAATACTTTTATGGAATAAATAATGAGTGAGAAGATCCTTTTAACATAACCAACAACATACAACATTTTTTCCTCTAATAAATGATCACTCAAATCAATATTTTTACAAAAAATAAAAACTGCCAACCACATAAAGGATGGACGGACGGTCACTCTAGGGCTTCTTTCGCTCCACTCATCCTTCGGAAGGTCGCGCTATGCCGCTTCTTTCCTTAATTAAAAAACTCAACCAACAAGTTTTTTACCAAAGAACTACATAATCCTTAATTCCCTTAATAAGGATACGTAAGACCAAAGTCAATCTTGTGAGACACAATAATAAAAATAAATAATTTTTTCCATTTAATAATTAATTAATTAACTAGATAATTTAATAATAAATAATATTAATAAAGTCATATATTTTAGTGAAGGGTATCGCCTAAGGCGAGCGGGTAGGGTTCTAATAACTTACCTACCTTATAACCGACTCCCGAACCTGAATATCAAAAATCCAAAAGCCCAAGGTAACTATAAAATGTAGTGGCGACTCTAAATAAAGTCGTACAGCCGAAAATCGGGATACAACAGTTGGCGACTCTGCTGAGGACTTTTTTGAGAGAGTCCGACCCATAATTAATAAAATGTGTGACTGTTTGTTTATTATTATTTTTTCTATTTGGTTAATTAGTTAATTTCCAACTACAGGAAAATTGCATGCTTAATTATTAATTATATGTTATGATATCAATATGAATTACATGCTTAATTATTAATTGTATGTTATGATATCAATATCAATTACATGTTTAATTATTAATTGTATGTTATAAATATTAAGTGCATGTTTTATGCATGTTTTATGTATGTTTTAAGTGCATCATTCAAAAAATTCATCTATGGATGCATAAACATAAAAAATACATATTTAAACATTCACTCAATTATCCATACATTTATGCATTAAAAAGAATTCATTGATTGACTTGTATATTCATTCATGCATTTAAAAAGAAATTTTTATTGATTGACTTATACACATATATATTAAAATCTCATCCACTATTTATGCTTGCATTCATTCATCATAAATATATACATTCAAAAAATATCATTCAAAAAAATTCATTCAATGCATGCATACGATAACTCAAAAAAAACTATCATTCACAATAGTTCATTAATACATGCATGCATTACTCATACATTCTTTTAGTTAGTTATTCGTATATGTATTTTTTTTAAATAATAAAAATACATCATTCATCCATTCTTTTATTTATTCACATATTCATCCATTCACTCATGCATAAAAAAAAATTCATGCATTCATTCATGTAAAATAATACATATAACTCAAACATTTATTCATTCATTGATTCACTCCATTACTCATTCTGCATTCAAAATGAAAAAATAAAAATATATCATTTAAACACTCATTTACTTATGTGTTCATATATTCATTAAAAAAGTACAATACTCACACATTCATTCATTCAATCATACATTCAAAAATATAAAAAAATTGATTGACTTATTCATTCGTTCATCACATTAAAAAATATCTTTATTAAGTGGCTTATGCATTTATTCCTTCATTCAATTATCCATGCATACATTATTCATACACTCCTCTACAAATTCATTCATTAATTCATGCATACATGCATTTTAAAAAATAATAAATAAATTATACATACATTCATTTAAAAAAATAATAATACAATAATCATACATTCATTTAAAAAAAATAATAATACAATAATCATACATTCATCTACATTTTATTCATTCAGTCAATCATTCTAAAAAAAAATTATCATGTATTTAGAAAGAAAAGTAATCATTCATTGACTTAGGCATTCATTCATGCATAAAAAATTATTAAGCATTCATTCACTCTTGTACACATACAATTTAAAAAATAAATACATTATTCATACATACACTCACGTATGCATACATTCATCAAAAAATAAAAATAAATTATTCAAAATATTCTATTTCACGCATTACCATATCATACATCATAATTTCGTAAATCACAATATCATTGCATTCATTATCACAAACATTCTCATCTAACCTTCTCATCTAGGAAAAAATAAAAAATAAAACATTTCATACATCATCTCATAGCTTTAATGCATTCAAATTCATATACATCATAAGTTTCATTTTCTAAGAGTCTCATGCTCTAAAAATAAAATCACATGCATCCTCATGCATCATGTACTTCAAAAAAAAATAATCTCATATCATTTATACATCCCAAAATGCATCTTCATATATATAATACATAATATGAGCTCAAAGTTAGCATTTTATGCATCATTTCGAGTTATAAGTTGCATTTCAAATCATGTAACATGAAAAAAGATTCACTTCATGCATATCATGCACCAATAAGAAATCATTTTTTTGCATGCATTTCACGATCTCATTGCTAAGGTGACCCATAATTGAAGATTAATTTTACGAATAGTATTGTTAAACTTGGCTGAAAGCAATCAATGTTGAAACTGGAGACATTCAAGAAGACAGAGAACTCCAAGTTTGTGGTCGAGACCATATTCGATAATGCATTGTCTTCAACCCCAACTAAAATTGGAGACCAATTTGAAAAATTCTCATCATTTGAGGATCTCAGTCAAGGCCAAGTTCATCTCCTCACACTTACCCAAGTTTCCTTTTTCATGAATAAAGATTTACTTTCAATTACATATCTTTTAATAAGTATATATTAATACATTGATCATGCAAGTTTCACCATCTTATACCTCACCATACTAAATCCACTCACAATATTTATCCAAAGATCACATAACGAAATAAACCCAAATAAAATTAATCTATGAATTAATGTGAGATATTTGATTCAAAATAAAATCAAATGGAGAAAGATGCAAATATGAAACAAAAAAATAATGTAAATCTTCAAGCAAATTTTTCTAATGACACAATGAATTTTTTTTAATTTTTAAACACCATAGAGATATCCCTACTCACCCCATTTGAGCTCAGACATCACAAAAAGAAATAATTTTTGAATAACCCTCAATATGCCAATAACCCCGGGAGGGTAGTTTTTCAATAGTTTTCCTTCACATTCAACTATTTAATAAAAAATGTATATTTTTCAATTCATGTGACTGAAGGATAAGAGAACAGAAAGAACGATCCTTCCTTCAAGTGAAAAAAGAGCCCGCTGAGAATCCTCAATTAATATCTCATACAAAAGTTAGGGCAAACTAAGTGCAAAATGAATAACCACAAAAGGAACCAGTCATGAAAAAAAATTAGCGCCTTAATCTTAGGTCATCCTTATCAAATCCAAAAAAAATCTCTTAATAGTTGAATGTCATGCTAGAAAGCTGTTGAAAATAGGATAAAGAAGAAAGGAGAAAGGTGGGTATGGGAAACACATGTTTTAAGCCTTATATTCGTCTCTTGAAAACCCTTAGCGAAGCCACGACACAAGCTAGGAATGGCAAAAAAACCTATACCCGCGAGTAAAACCCTTACGGGCACGGGTACAGGTCACAAACGGGTACTCGCATGTATTATAAACGGACTTTTAAAAATACCCGTAGTACATACGAGCGGGTACATGTATTATGGTACCCGTTCCCACGGGTATTATGGTACCCGTGCCTACGGGTACCCGTTATTTATATGATTAATATATTATATTTAATTAAAATAAAAAAATACATTATTCTAACATTCATTATACTATGTACATTTTTTCCTTTTACTTTATTTACATATTTTATTGAGTTTGGTGGTGAAACACCCTAAAATATTATTACATGTGTAGAAACACACATGTTTTACAAAGGAAATATATACTTTTTATTAAGGAAATGAGAACAAAAAATCACACATATAGAAAACACTAATAATAGAAGTAAAAAAATTAAAAATTCATTTATAATATAGGAAACTCGCGGGTACCCAGAAATACCTGTGATTACCCGCACACGGGTACGGGTCGGTATGGGTAATACTCTCCTACTTTGAAACGGGTAGTAGGTAGCTACAATCCGTGCCCACCCGTGCCCATTGTCATCCCTAGTACAAGCTTAGAAACACCTTGTCGAAGACTTATTTGCCTAAGATGCACATCATGAAGAAAAAAAGTTGACTCTACTAAACTTATAAAATTTTGATAAAAATATCTCATTTTTAATGCATAAGTTAAAATTTATTTTCTCACTATTATCATAACTTCACCATCAGTCATGAGCTAAAACACAATTTCAATTATATCATAACCATCACACATCTACATTAGCCAAACCTAAATTGAATTCTATCATCACCATCACCATCATATCTACCCAAGTCAAACCCAAATTAAGTTTTATGATCACTACCACATCACCACTCATAGCCTAAACACTTACTAAAATTTGCATGATCATTTTTTTAGAAAAAAGTTATGTAGAACAATAACGGCAAAAGAAAATTGGAAGTCTCTCAAACTGGGGCAGGTTATAAGATTATTCATAGTCTAAAGCCTTACAGTCCAAGTTCACAAATTAACTTGAATAGAAGAATGAATCGAATTATCTCACATTGGGCAATGGAAAGTCACAAGAAGTTGGGAAGTGACTTTTTATGACTGAATAAGTTGACTTGAACACAATAGCCAAATTCCCTCAAATTAAAAGGAGAAGGAACTTAAGTTATCATCTTCAAGGACAACTTCAACAACGACTAATACATATCTCCTACTTCCTATTCCTATCAATTCAACTGGCCACATTAGGGGTGTTCATAAAAACAAAACAAAAAAAGAAAAAAGAGTGCTAGGTTGAAAACCCATGTTGGCAACCTAGGAAAATGAGAGTGGTCCTAAGTCGAAAACTTGCAAGGGCGACTTTGGATCATAATAAAATGAGAGAATTCCTGACATATGCCTATATAAGGTATTCTGAGCAAAAATTAGAGAAAATTAAATGAACACCCCAAGGAGAAGAATTATTACTACATACCTACAATCACCCAAACTAGGGCAACTTTTGGGAGAATCTAAGTCGTAGCAACCTGGATGAAGACAAAAGTTCAAAATAAGGACACTAGGGTAGTGTTATTGTCACAAGAAAACAACACTCTGTCAAAAAGTCTTCATCAAACCTACACTCGGACAAAATAGATGGGTTTAGCCATTGTCCTTAAGATCATACTGGAGCAATTTTACGGATCACCTTAAAAACAGTGTCTTCAAGTAAACTAGGGCATATATTGATGGGTGAAAAGTTATGGTACCACTCAACAAAAGATAAAAAAAGGTCGCTTCAATTGAGTTTACAAAAGTTGATGAGTTCCATCCAAAGAATCACGAGTAACACATTAGAACATTGATGCATGAGTCTTACTCATTTTTCCATTATATTCGAACAAAACTTATAGTACTCATATCATACATGTCATATATACATCATAACTATATCAATCAATGCATATTAACATTCATACATTAATACTTATATCACAAACATAGATATTAACATCATGCATCCCTACATTATTCTTCTAATAAGCACAAATAAACAAAAAAAATGTTGCATTGTATATAACCAAGCATTCAAACATGCATCCCTACATTATTCTTCTAATGAGCATATAAAAAAAAATAGTGCATTGCATATAACCAAGCATTCAAACATGCATCCATACTCTATTCTTCCAATAAGCGCAAACAAATCATTGCATTGCATATAGCCAAACATTAAAAAATGCATCTCTACATAAACAAATAAACCAAAAAATTGCATATCATACATCTCAAAATACATTTCTATACAATGTCTGCATTAACAATCGGTTCAGAACATTACATTCCTCAAGTGAATTTTCTAGCATCACAAAAAAAATCAATCATTTTGGCAGCATGGGCGCCTCAGCAAATCCCTAAATCATTTTGGCAGCATGGGTGCCTCAACAAATCCTTGAATCCTTTTGGTAGCATGGGTATCTCAGCAAATCTCTGAATCATTTTGGCAGCAGGCGGCATCATCAAATCACTAAATCGTTTTGGCAGCATGGGCGCCTCAGCAAATCCCTATATCGTTTTGGCAGCATGGGTGCCTCAGCAAATCCCTATATCGTTTTGGCAGCATGGGTGTCTCAGCAAATCCTTGAATCGTTTTGGCAGCATGGGTGCCTCAACAAATACCTAAATTGTTTGGGCAGCATTAGTGCCTCAGCAAATTCTTGAATCATTTTGGCACCATGAGTGCCTCAACAAATCCCTGAATCATTTTGGCAGTATGGGTGCCTCAACAAATCCTTGAATCATTTTGGTAGCACGGGTGCCTCAACAAATCTCTGAATCATTTTGGTAGTACGGGTGCCTCATCAAATCTCTGATTCCTTTTGGTAGCACGGATGCCTCAGCAAATCCCTGAATAATTTTGGCAGCAAGGGTGCCCTAGAAAATCCCTGAATCATTTTTGCAGCATGGGTGCCTCAGCAAATCCCTGATTCGTTATGGCAGCACGTATGCCTTAGCAAATCCCTGAATCATTCTGGCAGCATGGGTGCCTCAGCAAAACCCTGAATTATTTCGGCAACACGAGTGCCTTAGAAAACCTCTTAATCATTTTGGCAGCACGCGTTCCTTAGCAAATCCCTGAATTATAATTGCAGCACAGGTGCCTCAGCAAATCCTTGGTTCATCACGACCAACGCGGGAACTGCCTCAACAAATCCCTGCTCCATCATGATAAACGCGGGAACTGCCTCAATAAATCCCTGGTCCATCACGGCAAACGCAAGAACTGTCTCAAAAAATCCTTGAATCATTTTGGCACCATGCGCGCTTCAGCAAATCCCTGAATCATTATGGCAGCACGAGTGCCTCAACAAATTCCTGGTCTATCACAGCAAGCGCGAGAACTGCCTCAAAAAATCCCTGGTCCATCATGGCAAACACGAGAACTGCCTCAATAAATCCCTGGTCCATCACGGCAAGCACGGGAACTGCCTCAACAAATCCTTGCTCTACCAGTTTTTTGAGCCTTAACAAAAATAGCGTTCATTTCTTTATTGATTACTGATTATGGTAGCACTCAAACCTTTGTTTGCTTGCTATCAGGTAAGCAACAAGTAAATAAGGGCAACTGTGAACACCCATTTGTGTCCGGCCCAGAAAAAGCCCATAACTTTTTTTAAATAAAAAATATAGAATTCCAAAAATACTTTTCTAAAATTAATAAAACTAAACATGTTATGTTAAGTTTCGTAAATCTAAATGATTAGGTTAACCAAAATTCAAATTTAAAATAATAAGACTAAACCATTTGTTAAGGTTCCTAAATCTAACTGATTAGGTTAACCAAAATTCAAATTGAAAGTAATTTAATTCTCAAAAATGATTTTTTTAGAGTTATTTTAATAATAATACTAATAATAATAATAAATAAAAATAAAATATGGGTGGATTATAGATTTGATTGGATTATCGGATAAAATTAAAGATTTGAAAATATGTAATTTGAATCACATCATATCCATTTGATTAAGTTGCATGAAGCACCTTGATAATAACTAACTCTTTAAGGATTCAAAAATCAAATCAAGATTGCAATATGGAAATACGCAAATCATATCAAATTCGAAAATTCATATCAATCTAATTGTGTTGCACAAATCAAGTTCATTAGAAAATTAAATCTTTAGAGATTTGGAATCAAATAAATCAAGGTTGAAAATCAATAAAATAAGTTAAAGATCACAATTAGGAAATATGAAAATCAAATTAAGTTTGAAATTTTTTATATCAATCTGATTGTGTTGCACAAATAATTTTGATTATAATAATAAATCTTTAGAGGTGTGATTCAATGAAAAATTAAACCTTTTAGAGATTTGGAATCAAGTAAATTAAGGTTGCAATATGAGAATAAGCAAATCAAATCAAATAAAGAAAATTTCAAATTAATTTGATTATGTTGCAAATATGATTTATTTCCCTTATCCTCCTCTAGTAAATTAATAGGAGATAGTGTCCTCATTAAGCACATGTGATAAGTCCTAGTCTATAAATAGAGTGTCTTATTCACCAAAGAACGGGGGGAATTCCACAAAATAAAGCACTACAAAGACAAGAATTCCATGTAAACATTACAACCAAGAATTACACAAAAAAAATCCCTCAAAAACTCATCTTACAAAAAGCACTAAAATGTAAAAGAATTTCTACACAAAAGAATCACTAAAAAAAAGCTATGCGTGTGAGATAGAGAAAAATCTTCCACAAAGTAAAAAGTTGCTTTCTCACTTGCATTTTGATCGCATGTGGTCGATTCAATTCGAAGCATCGTGATCTCGTGCTTCTCATTGTTGAATCAATCATCATTGATGGCACCAGCTTTGACCCTTACTTCAGCCAAAAAGATGACATCACACAATCTCATTTTGGTACACCCTTTCAAACTAGATCTGAGTCTCTATGGCAACAAAGGATCCCCTGCGTGTGAGTATATAGTTACACATCATGCACCCTTATTACAGACAACCCCGATCCAACACGTGTCTCAAGTCGACACTTCCTTTTCTCAGGCCAATATAGATCTAACACGTTGACGATTTGTTGTGTACCACATCTTCAGAGTCAGGTTTCTCCTTTTTAATCTTTTATTTATTTTTTTACTCATTCCTATAATTTTCATATCTTAAAACCATAATTACGTAACCAGTAAGAAGTATAACCTTTGTATAATAGCAAACATTGCTCTTATCACAGTAATAAAAAAAGTAAATAAATGATACTTTTATGGAATAAATAATGAGTGAGAAGATCCTTTTTACATAACCAACAACATACAACATTTTTTCCTCTGATAAATGAACACTCAAATCAATATTTTTTTTAAAAAGAAAAACTGCCAACCACATAAAGGATGGAGGGACAGTCGCTCTAGTGCTTCTTTCCCTCCACTCATCCTTCGGAAGGTCGTGCTACGCTGCTTCTTTCCTTAATTAAAAAACTCAACCAACAAAAGTTTCTTTTACCAAAGAACTACATAAGCCTTGATTCCCTTAATAGGGATACGTAGGACCAAAGTCAATCTTGTCAGGCACAATAATAGAAATAAATAATTTTTTCCTTTTAATAATTAATTAATTAACCATATAATTTAATAATAAATAATAGTAATAAAGTCATATATTTTAGTGAAGGGTACCGCCTAAGGCGAGTGGGTAGGATGCTAATACTTTCCCTACCTTGTAACCGACTCCCGAACCTGGATATCAAAAATCCAAAAGCCCAAGGTAACTGGGCTTAAAATATTTTTCTACAGTTTTAACTATAAAATGAAGTGGCGACTCTAAACAAAGTTGTGCCTCCGAAAATCGGGTCAAACACATCAATATGTAGATAATCGATGATCCTCGAAATGAATATACTATGGGGTAGCAGTTTGGGTTGTCATGTTGACACACTATACATGACCTTAAGAATCTCCTCAGGCCAATTAATCATAAAAATTGCTTTACAACATACATAAACCTCAAATCATTCACAGCGGGTTGTGCATGATTTATGTTCCTCTCAACCAAAATGTACGCTATCAAATAGTGCAATAGTCTATTTTCCATAAATAATGACCCAGCTTTTGTTAATTCTCATTGGATATACAGATGGGGACCTCTCAATCATGACTTGTCAACCTCAGTAGCATCGAATAAATTCTTGACCCAGTCACAATTACTAATGCTAGCACCATTGGTGGACAAACCTCCCACATTCATGAAAATATCCTCACTCAGCTCAAACAAATTTCTAGAAACCATAGACCAATACTTGTCATCCTTATATGGAAAGTTGGCATAAAATTATCTAATCAAAGTAGGGTAAATATTTCCCTTTAATTCAAGAAAGGTGACAGCTCCTTGAGCTTGCATGCCTTGCGGAAATGCAAAATTTTGTTCTGCCATCCAGGTTAAATCGGCATACCTGATATAAGTTGGTTTCCTGCCTTGAAACTATGACAATCGAGTCTCCTGCAGAATGAGAGATTAGTAGGGGTCTCCATGATCCTTCCTCACATTCAAATTCGATGGTGTAGCAATAGGAGCTATTCTTGTGTGTTGAGCAGTTGTCTTAGTCCTTTTTCAATGACATCTTTCCATTTTGATAGCAAAACCGAGAGAATTGAGAGGTGAAGAAGGAATTTTGGAGGAACCTAACCTTAGGGTTTGGAATTGGGAAAATGGGTTTCCATGAAAAATTTGAGAGGAAAAGGGATGAAATGAAGTGCAATGTGGATAGAGGGTGAGGTTTAATCTTCTTTTAGGCTAAGAATCCAGATTATGTTGTTGCCTCTGAGATTTAGAGAGAAAAGGGGATAAAGAGGATTTGAAAAAAATTGGCAAAAACACTTATGGTTCTAATTTCTCTACTACCGTTAATCAATTAAGAGCCCAGGTAATCAATTAAGATGGGACATTAATCGATTAAATTTCGTGAAAAATAAAGTGTTGGCTACTGGAACTCATTCTAATCGATTAAGACTCATGGTTAATCGATTAACAATCATCATTTTTGTAGAATCATGAAGGTTTTTGCGTTTTAGAAGCATGCAAAAATTTCTAACATATATCAACCAATTTTAAGCAAGCACACATACATATATGGATTATTATACTAGATCATGAATCATATTAGGAATAGAATGCATTCAACAAATATTCATTTTGAAGCATATTAGACATTTAACATCTGAAGCTCATAATAAAGAATTAGACGATTTTAATCAAGATATTTTTCATCGAGAATTCCCAGTTCTCTTTGAAGAACATAGAAAGTATCTCGTGAGAGGGGCTTGGTGAAAATATCAGCTAATTGCTTAGTAGTTTCAAAAAATTCAAGCACACAATCGCCTTTTTGAACATGATCACGCAAGAAGTGATGTCTAATTTCTATATGCTTGGTTCTCGAATGCAAAATAGGATTCTTGGATAGGTTTATGCCACTTGTATTATCACATTTAATGGGGATCTTTTCTAGATTAAGAACAAAGTCCTTGAGTTGCTGCTTCATCCATAGGATTTGAGTGCAACACACACCGGCAGCAATGTATTCTGTTTCAGCGATGGACAAAGCAACACAGGCTTGTTTTTTATTGTGCCATGCAACTAAGAAACTGCCTAGTAAGTGACAAGTCCCACTAGTGCTCTTCCGATCCAACTTACATCCAGCAAAATTGGAATCAGAATACCTTACCAAGTATAATGAGGCATCCCTAGACATATTCCTACACTTATTGTTCCTTTTAAATATATCATGATATGTTTAACAGCACTATAATCTGAATCTTTAGGTAATGCTTGAAATCTAGCACACATACAAACACTAAAAATAATATCAAGGCGGCTCACAGTCAAATATAATAAAGAGTCTATTATCCTTCGATACTTGGTTACCTCAATAGCTTTTCCCTTTTCATCTTTGTCTAGATAGCAAGCAGGCGCATTAGGTGTAGAAGCTTCTTTATATTTTGCCATGTCGAACTTTTTGAGTAACTCCTTGTAGTACTTTGATTGATGAGTGAAGATGCCACTCTCCATTTGTTTAATTTGTAGCCCAAGGAAGAAAGTCAGCTCATCCATCATCGACATCTCAAATTCTCCCTACATCATCTTAGAAAATTCTCTACAAATAATGTCATTAGTAGATCCGAAAATTATATCATCAATGTATATTTGAACTAATAATACATGATCATATAATCTACGGATAAAGAGGGTAGTATCAACCATACCCCTCACAAACCCTTTTTCCAAAAGGATACAACTCAATCTGTCATACCAAGCTCTAGGAACCTGTTTCAGGCCATGGAGAGCCTTCTTAAGCTTATATACATGATTTGGATATTTAAAATTTTCAAAGCCGAGAGGTTGATCAACATACACCTCCTCTTGAATGTAGCCATTCCGAATGGTACTCTTAACATCCATTTGAAATAGCTTAAAGTTCATAATCGATGCAAAGGATAGAAGCGTCCTAATGGCCTCTAACCTGGCTACAGGAGCATAAGTCTCATCATAATCGATGCCTTCCTCCTGGTTGTAGCCTTTGGCAACTAAGTGTGCCTTATTTCTTATGATCAAGCCAAATTCCTCTAGTCTATTTTGGAAGACCCATCAATCACTGGATGTTCTTTTGTCTTAGGGACCAAGTCCCATACATTATTGTGCTCGAACTGGTTTAGCTCTTCTTGCATATTTATACCCCAGTGCACATCCTCAATGGCCTCGTCGATGGTCTTTTGCTCGATTTGAGAGACGAAGGCAACGAAGTTACAAAAATTACATAAGAACTACGGGTTACCACCCCCGTAGAGATATCACCTATAACTATGTCAAGTGGATGATCTTACTTAGTCTTTCACACGATTGGATAGTTTGATCTGCTTCTTCTTCTCTGTCCTGGTCCATGTCCTTAGAGTATTCTTCTTCTAAAGCACCTGCAACATCATCAGAAAATACCTTTCTCTTCTCTTTTGGAGAAGATTCATCAAAATGAACATGTACAGACTCTTCTACTTGCATGGAATATTTTTTTAAACACCCGATAAGCTTTATTATGCAATGAATACTCTAAAAATATACCCTCATCCTCTTTTGAGTCAAATTTTCTTACCGCTCTTTTTCCATTATTTAAAATAAAGCGTTTACATCCAAAAGCATGAAAATGAGCAATATTAGGTTTTCGGCCTTTTAAAGGTTCATAAGGAGTTTTCAAACAAGTACGCCTCAAGAGTATATGATTTATCACATAGCAAGTAGTATGTACTACATCAGCTCAAAAGTACTTAGGAACCATGCTTTCATTTAGCATGGTTCTATCAAGCTCCTCTAGAACTCAATTCTTCCTCTCAACAACTCCATTTTGCTGAGGGGTACGAGGAGCCGAGAATTAATGCATGATAACATGTTTATTACAAAATTTATCGAACTGGTGGTTTTCAAATTCGCCACCATGATCGGATCGAATGAAAAAAATTTTAAGATTAAACTGATTTTGAATATTTTTGGCAAGGTTTTTGAAAGATTTGAATGCATCACTCTTAGAAGATAAAAATAATGTCCATGTGAATCTAGAGAAATCATCAACAATTACTAAAGCATAGAAACTACCACCAAAACTCATTATTTGTGAGGGTCCAAACAAGTCCATATGGAGAAGCTCCAGAGGTCTTGTTGTGGATATTACATTCTTTTTACCTAAAGAGTTTTTAACTTGTTTACATTTTTGACAAGTATCACAAGTTTCATGAGTTTTAAAATCAAGTTATGGTAAACCCTCAACCAATTTATTCTTAGATAGTTTATCTAAATGTTTTACATGAATATGAACGATGTGCCTATGCCAAAGCCATATATCATTTTCTTTAGAAACAAAACATTTTGAAAATAATGTTGTGGCATCTTCTAGATTAACCATATAGATTTTACTACTACAATGTCTGACAAATTTGACCTTATTAGATAAATTGGCACAAATTATGTAACACTTAGAGTCGAAAGATACACGATTACCTTTGTCGCAAAGTTGGCTGATACTGAATATGTTGTGCTTCAGGCCTTCAAGATATAGTACATTCTCGATCATTGTCTGAGTTGAGTTGCCAATTATCCCGGTACCGAGTATCTTTCCTTTGTTGTTGTCTCCATACGTGACAAACCCTTTTTCTTTTAATGATAGATCAAGGAATTTTGATCTATCTACCGTCATATGCCTCAAACATCCACTATCAAGATACCAATGTTGCCCATGTGCTCGTAAACATTCCTACAAAATATATCACTTGCCATTTTCAGGTACCCAATTTATATTGGGTCCTTTTCTATTAGTAACTAGGGAGTTATCTCCCTTTTACATCTAGGCATATACACCACTAGGTATACCATACTTCCTGATATAGCAAGAGTAGGAAGTGTGGCCATGTGTGCCACAATAAAAACATGTAGGAACTTTCTTATTATAAATTTTTTATTAGGTCGAGTTACAGGTTTTCTATATGGTGTTTTCCTACGTATAGGGGGGATATATCCTAATCCAGTATGGTCACCAACATTTCTAGTTTGACTAAGCATAGTGTCTAATTGATTTTGACTCTCTATAAGTTTTACGAGTTTTTCATTTATTTTCAACTTTTCATTTTTCAAAGTCTCACAGGACTCACAGACAATTGATTGACATAAATTATCATTTAAGCAATTGTGTGTATTATATGAAAATATTAGATCTGAAGTTTCATTTTCAAGTTTCAGCTCATCTAATTCTTTATGTAATAAAATTATTTTATGTTCATTTAGAAAGATTACTCGTTTTCTATCAGAACTAATCCTAGCCAATTATTTTATTCTTCATGCAATTCGACATAAGAATTATATAAGTCCTCATAAAAAGGTGAATCATCAGAAGAAGAGGATGAGGTGTCAGAGTATACCTCATTGTTTACCTCCTTTGAATTTGAGACGCAAGCTTCATTTGTTCTGGTCATTAGGCATAGCTTGGCGGTCTCCTCTTCATCTGAGGTGCTTGAGGCCGTATCCTCCTCTGGTACGTCCCAGACAATGTAGGCCTTATTTGACTTGAAGTCCCAAGGAGTGCTCTTCTCCGAATCAACTTTCTTGAGGTAAGTAAGACATTGAAATCTCATGTGTCTTGGCTTACCACATTCGTGGCATGTGAAGCGCTCTTTGTTACCTTTGCTTTTTCTAGTTGACTCACACACTTCTTTCTTTGGAAAGTGTTTAAAGCCTCCTTTCTTTAAGAATTTCCCGAATTTTTGAACGAGAAGCCTCCTTCCTTAGTCATTTATGGAGGACTTTGTGGGGGAAGCTTGGGACTAAACTCCTATTTTCCACCACGTGCCATCCCTAAACAGATGTCCAAACTGAAGTTGTTAATATAACTTTATCTACCCTTTTAAGGGCAATCATTAAAAGAAATATAAAGAGCTGGGAAGAGTGTCTGCCCCATGTTGAATTTGCTTACAACAGGGACACTCATAGTACCACGAAATTGTCTCCGTTTGAGATAGTTTATGGGTTCCAACCGTTAACCCCTCTTGATTTATTACATGTGCCTAACTTGTCTGTGTTGCAGCATAAGGATGGTAAGTCCAAAGTGGACTATGTGAAAAAGCTACATGAGCGGGTCAAGGCCCAAATACAGCAAAAGACAGAAGGTTATGCTAAACAAGCAAACATGGGGCATATGGAGGTGATCTTTGGGCCTGGAGACCTAGTCTGGGTCTACATGAGGAAGGAAAGGTTTCCTGCACAAAGGAAATCCAAACTCCAAGCAAGAGGAGATGGCCCATTTCATGTAATAGAGAGAATCAACAACAATGCTTACAAACTGGACCTTCCAGGTGAGTACGGAAACATTAGTGCCACATTTAATGTTGCTGACCTTTCTCTTTTTGATGCAGGTCATGAAGACTTTGATTTGAGGACGAATTCATTCCAAGAAGGAGGGGATGATATGAATCCACCAAGGCCCATCAATGAGGAAGAGTTAAGTGGGCTATGAGGGCCCATGACCCGGTCCAGAACCAAGAAAGCACACCAAACTCTCAACCTATTAGTGGAAGAAGTGACCAAGTCAACAAAGCCCAACAAAGAAACCAGACCCATACATTGCACCATTTTTATAGAAGTAACCCAAGTTAGCCACGGCCAAGGAGGAAACACTTGAGGCATATGGGAGTCCCATTTAATAAGTGGGGATTATCATACCCACATGTAGTCTAGGAATTATTTCCTTTCCTTGTTTGGAAGAACAATCATTATTTTCCTTTTCAGCTTTGAGTACTTCAACTTATAGTTGTAATAAATTGCATTAAGAACCATTTAATCCAATTACAAAGCAAGGGGAATCCCTTACTAATCCAGCCGTGAATCCACCTCATGAAGACACAATGGATCCTTGCCTAATTTGAAAGAGCACGTGTGAATCCAATTTCATTTGAATGCCATAAAAACTTTCCTTACTTGGCATAGGCGTGTGAATTTCAAAATGGAGAAGATCATGAGAAATCTTTCCTTATTGAATCAAGCAAGTAAATAGCCAAGGATTCCTTTCCTTATCTGGTGGCGTTTGAATTCAAAATGGAGAATCAAATCTGATTATAATTTACCTTAAAGAAGATCATGGCAACTCTTTCCTTACTTGGCATAGGCGTGTGAATTTCAAAAGGGAGAAGATCATGCCAAATCTTTCCTTTCTTGGCCTAGGCGTGTGAAATTCCAAAAGGAGAAGATCATGACCAATCTTTCCTTAATGAACCAAGGAAGTAAATGACGAAGGATTTCTTTCCTTATCTGGCGGAGCATTTGAATTCAAATCAGAGAATCAAATCTGATTTGAATTTGCCTTAAAAGTGACTGAAGCCATAATGAAGAGCTATGAAGGCAAGGATTTAATTCCTTATTCATTCCAAGAACTCCCAATTTCGAATTTGGGCATTCAACACAATGAAAGCTAGTCGAATGAGCACATGGAGAAAGGAATAAGGAAAGACATCACTCCTCAAGCTTAGCCAAATCAGCACATGGGAAAAACAAATTAGGAAAGTCTACTAAACATAATGCTTGACCAAATTAACACATGGGAGAAAATAATAAGGAGCGACCAATGAATGTAATTTATCCTTTATCACATGGGAATAGGCCTAGCCGAATTTCCCATCTATTTGTACCAAACAACACATGTAAATAACACAACTTGAATTTTATTTGCAAAATAATCCATTGCTAGTTGAGTTTCTCCTAGTTTCTTGGTTAAACCAAGGCTATTTCTTAACAAGGTTCTCTTTCTTGTGGCGAAATACATTAGGCTTATCAAGCAATCAAGCTTGTGGTGCCTTCATCTTCCTATCTAATCCATCTTCTTCTATCAACTTCAACCTCCAACCACACACGGCCAAAAAATCCCCACACACACAACCATCAACAAATATCCATACACAATTTCCCTAAACAATCCACAAACCCACTCAACCTTCATCCCAAGACCCCCGACCAAACACACTCCACAAACAACCAAAAACCAAACCAACATAACCATACCCCACGGCCAAACAAAAACCAATCAAAAATTTAACAAGTTTCAAAGTACAAAAATTCATATTCTTCTCAAAAACTTACATTCAAGAAAGATCAAAAACAATTCTGAATCCCCTCAAATAGGATTCACATCAACAAGTAACATGTATGATTAATGCATGAACATAATTATCTAGATGGCATGCCACATGTGAATGAATTGATTATTTTTAAGGCTTGTGAGAATTGCATCTAGGTTTACCTAACCTAGACTCAATATCTAAGGTACACATTTAAGACTCTAAAAATGACTTTTCTAAGGAACCTAGTCTAGACATGAAACCCTTGCGTCCATGACATGTTGTTTTGTTGAGTCATCTTCAAGCATTCGCTAAATCCTTGTCTTCATCAAAACATAGGCAATCTAATAGTACAACACTATGACACTTAGCACTTTCACTTTCCAGTCTCATCAGCATCAATATATGTTCCAGAACCCATAGGAGTGGTGATAGGTTTGCAGTCATTCATTTCGAAAAGGCACACCCATTTCAACTTTGAAAAACATTGTACATTCTTCTTTTCATTTTCGGTTCTCTCTCACTTGATAGATTCTTAGGTCATTTTTAGGTGTTTTGTTCTTAGAACTCAAGAGGATACATGAGTTGGAAAATAAGGTGCAAAAACATGATTTTGTAATCTCATTTGGTTCCAAAAGCATCTCATCCTTGGATAGATGGCTCATGCTCCTACATATTGATTTGGATTGTCGTGTAATGTTATTTATACTCTTCATTTGTATCATATTTTGATTTCAATACACTCAAGTTATTACTTTTGGTTAAGTTTTGATTCTTTAAGAAGTTCTTAATGCAGTTTGAACTTGATCACCTAAAACTTAATTCATAGATCCAAAAATGCTTCTTCTCAAAGTGTTGACAAGTGAACTAAAAAGTATAACCTACACCTTAGTTCACTTGCCATATCAAGCATCTATTTTCAGCAACTTATGATCAAGGCTAAATGATATTAATGGAGTCTGAAGTAGGTGTGACAACCTGCTCCGACGAGTGGTACTTAACTATTGTTTAGTGTATTTCATAATGTTTGAATATCATATTTTCATACTAGGACACTAGATGAGGAATTTAGAAATGATGTGTGGAATTAACTGAAAGTATAACACATAACTTGTTAATGTTTTCAAAATAATTTGAGTCTAGAAATAATTCCGTCTTTCAAACCAATTTCCTCCTCAAGAATTTGTTTATAATTAGTTCTTTACTTTTTCATGTTTGTTAGTTCATAAAATTACAAAAACAAATTTATGTGTTTCCTACTTTTGATAAAAGATACAAAGTGTGAGTACATTTCTATTAGGCAATTCCATGTGGTTCGACATAACCCTATACTATACTACAATTGAAAGAGATGTCAGTGTAACATAATAAAGTGTTGACTTATAAATTTAATTTGTTGATTAAAAGATTCCTAAAAATATAACTTCAAACCAATTCATGGTTTGTAACTTTGTACATAGGAATAATATGCAAAAGAGTGCAATCCAATCAATGGATTGTTACTTGACAAATAAACAGTGACGAATAATAATCTAACCACTAACATTTACTTTTTGTCATTTACTTTCCGCAACTAACATTTACTTCCTATTATTTACTTTCTACAACTAACACTTATTTTGTTGCTTTATTCTTTATTCTTTATACCAACCATTCGAAAGAAGTGGTACGGTTAACTTCTAACCTTATTCTTTTTTCATTTTATTCATTGATACCAACCTGTCATAATAGATGGTATGGTTAACTTAATAAAATGAGACCAACCTTTATGGTACGATTAAAAAGAATATGGAACGAGAGTAAATAAATAAAGTCACCAAATAAATAAGTTGTTCATCACTCTAAAAGAAAATTAACTTGCAAGGCACTTGAATTAACCTTCAACAAAGTGACATGTTTTGTTGTTGAGGGGCGGATTCCTGTTGCCCTCGAATCTCTGTTTTCAACAATTTGGCGTCATTTTCGTGGAATTGCTAGATAATGGAATTTCATACTTCTATTTTTTATCATTAGTAATTGTAAATTTAATTATCTTTTCTCTTTGTATAAATTTATTTTTATTTTCTGTACATCTTGAAATTATTTTTTTGTACATTTAAAAAAATCAAAAATGAAAAAAGAAAGAAAAGATGGAACTAATGGAATGAAAATCCACTAGTTAGAAAACCTTTTGTTGTTGTTATACAATTTTTAGGTGATGTGGAGGTACCCCTCATCAACTTTTTCAAAAAAACAACATAAAAGGGATTGGAATGAGAAATGATTAAGTGCAAGGAACTTTCAAAGAAAGAATAAATCCAATCCTCAAAATTCCAAAAAGGGAAGCTACTTTTATCCTTACACATTTTGATGCACATATTATTCACTTACACATTTATTATTCACTTACACATTTTGATGCACATATTTTATTTTTTGATACTTTAACTTATATCTCCTTAAATATGCTTTAGTTTGTGATTTTTAAGGTCAGAAATAAAATTTTAAAACTAAAAGCATGCATGTTTAATTTGTGCAAAATTTAATTTTTTTCTATCTTGAGAACTCCTAAAATTGTTTTAATTGGTATACTAAGTTGTTGTCTGATTTACCATTTAACAAAATTGATTAATGATTCTGAATGAATTTATTTGTGGTTGTTTGAATTGATATCTTGCTGTTTGGAATTCCCTAAAATTCTATTTGGATTTCCATTTATCAATTGGGCTTGAAAAATGCTTAAAATTGTATTGTAAACATAATTTTCATGAAAAACCATAATGTTTGATTGGAATTTCTTTCAATCAAATTTTATTCATGAACATAATTTTTTCGACATTGAGAAACTCATTTGAATTTTTAGACTAACCTCAAGGAAAAATAAAATTGCAAGTTGTAATGATTTACAGGAAAACAAGTCCAAAAACAAACAGACAAAAATGAGGAGTTGGCTCTAAAGGCACTACAATCTTGGAGAGGATAGTAAAAATAAAGGAGAATGGAATTCTGAGTTCTCCTAAAACGTTTGGTTAGTTTTTAATTTTATTTCTTTCAAAATGTTACACAAACTACCTTAAAATATTTTTAAAATGACTTGAGGACAAGTCAAGATTTTAACTTGGGGGAGTGTCTATAACATTTTGAAAGAAATTCATTTTGGTGCGTTTTTAAAAAATTTGGTGTGTGTTTCTTTATTTTTTTAATTTATTTTAGTGTGCTTACTTGCTTTAATTTTTTTTAGTGTGTTTAATTTTGAAGTTGTGTGTTTTTTAGTTTCTTTTTGATAATTCATTTAAAAATTGAAATTGTTGAAACTAAACTTAGTAGATAACACAACTTGGCTTAAACAATTTTTGAACAAGATCACTAACTTTGTAAATTAACAAGCTTTGATGAGCGACATGAGTTGATAATCTGAAGTGTTTTGTGAATAATTCATAATGTCATAACTTTGATAAAATGCAAACTTTTTGGAAAATCATTTATCATGAACTTTGAATTTGTTTGAAAATCAAAGAGTTGAATATAAACCAACCATGTGAAGGAGTGTAAGCCAAACACAAAAATTATATTAGCATAGTCAGAAACTTTTTGGTTTTGTACAATTGATTTTGTATGAATCATTCTTTACTTGGTTGCACACAATTTGATTAGAAATGATCAAGGCATGTTCTTTCAATTAGAATGAGTCACTTGACCAAAAATAAACAACAAAAAATATGAACATCCTTCGTTAACCCCTTTGAGCCTTAAAAATAAAAGTTATTTTTCAAACACAACCCTTGAGCCTAATAAGGAAAAACAAAAATGAAATCTCCTATATTTTTCTAAGTAAAAAAGAAAGCATTTTTCAAAAAGAAGGTTGATAGAAAAAATTAAGTTGGGGGGATTGGTTGGCCATATGATAAAGTATTGAAAAGAAAAATTATAAATCTCTTTACAAATCAAAACAAATGTAAAGAAATGCTCCAAAAACATAAAGGAGTAAAAAGAGATTGAAAAACAATTCATGAAAAGTGACACAAAACGATCAAGAAAAGAATGACGAAAGGAAGGAAAAGAAAAAAAAAGGTGAAAAAGTTGAAAAGAGACATAAATTTAAAAAGATAAATTATTTTGCTCTCTTTTAACTTGAAAAGTGTCTTTGAATATCTTGAAAAACCAAATTGCTTTGATAAGCCAAACATCATTACAACCTAAGGAAGACCTTAGTGATCCTTGAAAAATTTGTGCAATCAAAGTGTTGAGAAGAAAAACAAAATTAAATTCTTTCAAACCAAACAAGTTGAGATTTAAGTGAAACACTTATCCATTTGGTTCCGTTTTTGAGCTGTATGTGAAAATGCATCTCTTTGATTGATAACATTTTCTATAAGTGAAGTGGTAAATGAATTTTTGAAAAGATGTGTTCATTGTTAGTTTGAAGCATTATGAATCAAAATCACATAATCTTAAACACATCTCATGAAATTTAAAACGATGCATAGTTTTGATCTTGTCCAAACTAAAATTTTCCTAAAGCCAAGTAGTTGTTATTTTACCTTTGTTTGGGGGAGTTAATAAGTGCCAAAAATACCTATTTTTCATACACTTTTTATGGCACTTATCCTATTCAAAATTGTGAAAACCAACTTAATTCAATACTTTATAGATAAATTTTGTGTGTTTAAATAATATAATTATTGATCACCTCTTGTCCAAGTTTCTCTTGAGTTTTATAGGAAATTGATTGAAAATAATTAATACAAAAGGTAACCAAGAATTCATGATAAATCACAAGCCAAAAGTTCAAAACCAAATGCTTGAAACAAACAAGTCAAGTACGGCAAGTTGTGTGTTTAGCTTGTCACCCAAAAAAAGATGACTTAGGCTTGAAGAAAACTATCTTACTTCACCTTGAAGAAACCTAAGCTAGGTAAGCAAAGCAAAGCACAACTCAAAAGCTTACCTAAACTTGAACAATCTTGCTCAAAGTGCCAAGTAACCAACTAAAATCAAGTCAGAAACTACGGAATAAAGGTTGCTTCGGCTTGAAGAAAGGAAGGTTCCTTCACCATAAAGGAACCAGCCAGCCAGCCAGGCGTGGGCCAAAAGAAGGCCAGGCGCCCAAGCAAGTCAAAAAATCTAGCCATGAAGAAAGCTTGGCCAACTCACCAAGCCACTTGCATATTCACTACTTGAAGACCAAGCACATGACCTCATGCATGACATATGTTCTTAACATGCATGTAACATAGCCCACAATAGGCTGTCCAAGTTAGCTAACCAAGATGGGACAAGCTGCTGACCCACCAGCTTTGGGTGTGCCAAACCGCCTGACCAGGGTGTTGGGCAGCCTGGAAAAGGGGGACAGGCAGCCCTCACATTGCCTACAAAAGCCACACTCATTTAAACTTTGAAAAACATTTTACATTCTTTGTAGTTTTCTCTTTTTCCTTTCATTTTCGGTTCTCTATCACTGGAGAGTGTTCTTAGGCCGTTTTTTAGGTGTTTTGTTCTTAGAATTCAATAGGAGAAAGGAGTTGGCAAACGAGGTGCAAAAACATGATTTTGTAATCTCATTTGGTTCCAAAAGCATCTCATCCTTAGATAGATGGTTCATGCTCCTACACATTGATTTGGATTATGGTGTAATGTTATTTCTTCTTTTCAATTATATCATATTTTGATTTCAATACATTCAAGTTATTACTTTTGGTTAAGTTTTGATTCTTTAAGAAGTTCTTAATGTGGTTTTAGCTTGATCACTGTTGAAAGGGTAATTCGGTGTTTTTATTATTTAGTGGTTGGGAGTATTCTCCTCTCAACAAATCGTCCTGACAGCAGTGTCAATTTGTTGAAAGATTAATACTCTCATTTTCGTTATGTTCCTTTTGTAAGTAAGAGAACTCGGTTTTATTCTTTGTTCGCCATCTCGGCTTTGTTGAAATAAATTCCAACGCCGGTATAATGGTTTCAAGAATATTCCAGTAACAACTTACTTTCTCAATAATCATGTGAATAAGTCATTCCTTCTTTCCCCCATCTCAGCTTTGTTAGAATAAATTCTAACGTCGGTATAATGGTATCGAAGCAATTACCTATTACATAATTATTAAGTACCTTTGAATACCATCTCGATTTTGTGGAATAAATTCCATCATCGGTTTAATGGTATTCTAACAATATAAAAGTGATGAATAATTAGTTGTTAGATACAAATAAATAAATAAAGAACAAAAGAATAATAAACTTAGTGACCTTTTATTTATTTACTCCCTTTCGGGTTCATTTTATTAACAAACCAAACTTCTTCCTTAGGGAAGGTTGGTATTAAAGAATAAATAAAATGCGGAAAGTAAATAATAATAAATAAAAGTTAGTAAGTTAGTTTCATCACTTTTGTATATTAAAAGGTGTTTTCAACAAAAACATTTATTGATAACACTTTACTATTTTACAATTTACACCTCTTTCAATATTCAATTGTAGTATAGTAAGGGTTATGTCGAACCACAAGGAATTGCCTAGTAAAATAAATCAAATCTATATGAACAAATAATGGTTAAACATATTTTGGTTGTTTTGAATGTGAATATGAACAAGTACACATAATAAACATACAACTAAATATTAACAAATTCTTGAGGAGACAAATTCTTTTTCAATAAGGAAAA
>NW_017722665.1:0-24343 GCF_001865875.1 Lupinus angustifolius | reverse complement strand
TTTTTACTTGAAATCATTTTTTAGGTGATCAATCTAAAAAGAGCATTAAGTACTTCTCAAACAAATAATATTAACCAAAGCACCAACTTGAATGATTAAAATCCAAACTTTTTTAAATTTAAGAAGAAGTAGAAAATTACATAACCTTGTTCAAAAGAAAATGTTTAGGAGCATGAGCTATCCATCCAAGGATTGGATGCTTTTGAGTTCCAAATGAGAGTACAAAATTGATTTTTGCATCTCCTTTGCCTTCTCCTTTTCTCCTCTTGAATTCTAAACTACAAATTACAAAACTTACTTGAAAATGAAAACTCTAAGCTAAGAAAGAATTCCTAAATGAGACAATTCTGCCTTCAAGTGTTTTTTGAGAGAATTTAATGAAGAAATGCTCAATTACAATCTATTACAATCTATTTTTCCCGAATGAAATGGCCTCTATTTATAGACAAAATTCCAGACCGCTGAGCTGCTGAACTGGACCGCTCAACAGCTGACCAAACCCTTCAGCACGGGTTTGGTCCCTTGACCAAGTAGCTTAGTCACCTCCTTGTGCATGACTCACCAAAGCTAGTTGTGGGCTATGAGACCAGCTATTGTGAGCTACTTCTGAAAAGCCTATGGTGGGCTACTTGAGGTGAGGTCATGGATGACTTCATGGTTTGCTTGATGGTTATGTCAAGTCTGGTAAGCATCGCCCAGCACACCTACTTCACCGCTGAGCTGCTTGTTCAGCAGCTTCTGACCGTGTTGACTGGGACGTGGCTTGGTGCTTGCTGGTCTGGCCAAGAGTCTGGTTCTTTGCTGAGCAGTTTGGTTTGACCACTAAGCAGCTTGTTCAGCAGCTTGGCATGTGCCAAGCTCGTGTCTGACCGTGTCAAGCATATTTCTGATCGTGCTAGGCCTAGTCTGGTGCTAGGCTGAGCGGCTAAGCAGGTCCGCTCAGCTGCCTGGTTGAGCAGTTTGGTCCAGGTCAGGCAGGTGGCCAGGTCAGCTCAGCGGGGCTTGTTCCATGCTCAGCTGCCAGGTTGAGCACCTTGGTTTTCTTGACTTTTGTTGCTTTTTGACCATGAATCATTTCTCTTCTTTTCTTCATTTTATTTCCTACAAAATACATAAAAAGGCAATACAAACACAAATGTACTAAATTGTCATATTTTATACAAAAAGTATTGTTTTAAGTTGGTTTTTCTCAATTATGCTTAAGATAAGTGCCATAAAAGTATATGATTTTTAGGTATGTTTGGCACTTATCAATCACCTAAAGCTTGATTCAAAGATCCAAAAATGTTTCTTCTCAAAGTGTTGACAACTGAACTAAAAAGTATAACCTACACATTAGTTCACTTGCCATATCAAGCATCTATTTTAAGCAACTTATGATCAAGGTTAAATTATGTTAATGGAGCCTGAAGTAGGGTGTGACAACCTACTCCAATGAGTGGCACTTAAATATTGTTTACTGTATTTCACAAGGTTTGAAAATTATCTTTTCATACTAGGACACTAGATAAGGGATTTAGAAATGAAGTGTGGAATCAATCAAAAGTATAACACATAACTTGTTAATGTTTTCGAAATCATTTGAGTATAGAAATAATTCCAACTTTCAAACCAATTTCCTCCTCAAGAATTTTTTATAATTATTTCTTTACTTTTCATGTTTCTTAGTTCATAAAATCACAAAAACAAATTTATGTATTTCTTACTTTTGATAAAAGATACAAAGTGTGAGTACATTTCTATTTGGCAATTCCTTTTGGTTTGACATAACCCTATACTATACTACAATTGAATCTTGAAAAGAGATGCAAGTGTAACATAGTAAAGTGTTGACTTATAAAAATTATTTGTTAATTAAAAGATTCCTAAAAACATAAGTTCAAACCAATTCATGGTTTGTAACTTTGTACATAGAAATAATATAGAAAATAGTGCAATCCAATCAATGGATTGTTACTTTACAAATAAAGAATGATGAATAATAATCTAACCAATAACATTTACTTTCTGTCATTTACTTTCCACAACTAACATTTACTTTTTGTCATTGACTTTCCGCAACTAACATTTAGTTTCTGTCATTTATATTTCTGCAACAAACATTTATTTATTGTTTTATTCTTTATTCTTTATACCAACCCTTTGAAAGAAGTGGTACGATTAACTTCTAACTTTATTCTTTTGTTAATTTTATTCATTGATACCAACCTTTCATAAGAAATGGTATGACCAACTTAATAAAATGATATCAACCTTTATAGTGGGTTAAAAGTAACCCAAAAAGGGAGTAAATAAATAAAGTCACCAAATAAATAAGTTATTCATCACTCATCACTATAAAATAAAATAAACTTGCAAGAAACGTGAATTACACTTCAACAAAGGGGCACATTTTGTTGTTGAGGAGCGAAGTCATGTTTCCCCCGAATCTCCTATTTCGATAATAGCTATTAAGAAATGCACTATTTACATCTATTTTATATAACTTGAAATCCAAAGAACATGCATATGCAAGCAATAGCCTAATAGCTTCAAGTCTAGCAATAGGAGCGAAGGTTTCATCAAAGTCGATGCCTTCTTCCTGGTTGTATCCTTGTGCTACAACTCTTGCTTTATTTCTTATAATAATGCCATTTTCATCTGATTTATTCCGAAAGACCCAACGAGTTCCTATAACATGTCTTTCTTTAGGTCTAGGAACAAGTTCCCAAACTTTGTTTCTCTCAAACTGGTTAAGCTCTTCTTGCATAATAAGAATCTTATGTTCATATTTGATGGCATCATCAATCTTGGATGGTTCTACTTGAGAAACAAAAGTCATGTTTAGATAGACATCATTCAATTTCAGGCAAATAGAGACTTCATTACTTATATCACCAATGATGTTGTCAATAGGAGGATATCGATGGATTGACCATTCTTTTGGTAAATCAGAGTGAATATGCTCTTCTTCTGAAGGTATATTGTCATCTATTTTCATATGGTCTGTATTGGCTATTACATCATTAATGGGTTCTTCCAAGGATGGACTAGGAATGTCATCATCATCAACCATGGATTTTTCTTCCAAAGTTGGATTAGTCTCATCAAAAGTCACATGAATAGATTCTTCTACGGCCACTATTCTCTTATTAAAAACTCGAAAAGCTTTGCTTGTAAAAGAGTAGTCAAGGAAAATTCCTTCATCGGCTTTTACATCAAACTTTCCTAAGTTTTCCTTTCCATGTTTTAGCACATGACATTTGCAGCCGAACACATGCAAGTGAGAAATATTTTATTTTCTATCTTTGAAGATTTCATAGGGGTTTTTCTTCAGGATAGATTTTTTTATGACTCGGTTGGAAACGTAGCAAGCCATACTAACTGCATCTGCCAAAAAATATTTTGGTAGATTAGTTTCATTCAACATTGTACATGTCAGTTCCTCCAACGATCTATTCTTTCTGTCTACAATACAATTTTTTTGTGGTGTTCTAGGAGCATAAAAATTGTGAGTGATACCATTATCATCACAAAATTCCTCAAAGGAAGCATTTTGGAGTTCTCCCCCATGATCACTTCGTATAGCAACTATTTTCAAGGTTTTTCATTTTGTACTCTCTTAGCGTATTTGAAAAAGGCATTAAATGCCTCATTCTTGTGTACCAAGAATAGAGTCCAAGTATATCTTGAAAAGTCGTCTACTATCACAACAAAATAGTAGTTACCACCAAAGCATTTGGTCCGAGAAGGGCCGAATAAGTCCATATGTAGTAACTGCAATGGTCTGTCAGAAGAAACCATATGTTTTGGTTTTAAAGAAATCTTTGTTTATTTCCCTTTTTGACAAGCACTACATAGTTTGTCTTTAACAAACTTCATCTTGGATAAACCAATAACCATATCTTTCTTTACCAATTTATTCAAATGTTCCATATGAATATGAGCAATTATCCTATGTCATAGTCATGCATCATGATCATTAATAGCTAAACATTTTATTGGAAGAGAAGAATCATTTAAAGAAATCATGTAGATATTATTGATTCTCTTATCAACAAGTTTAGAATTTTCAGAAACCTTATTGTCAATGATGCATTTGTTGGGGTAGAAACTCATATGGAACACTTTGTCACAAAGTTGACTTATACTCAGTAGGTTGTGCTTGAGTCCCTCAACATATAGAACTACTTCTATTATAGTAGAAGGTGGCTTCCCGACTCTACCAAATCCAATTATCATTCCTTTGTTATTATCACCATATGTGACATAGCCTTTTTCCCTTGGAGTAAGGACAGAGAACTATCCTTTATCGCATGTCATATGTTTTGAGTAGTCACTAACAAAATACCATAAGTCACTGGTGGCTCCCAAATACTCCTACCAAAAATTTAAGTAATATTAGGTACCCAATTTCTTTTGGGTCCTTCATGGTTAGTACCTTTCTCTATCCATTTAAAATGTCCTAAGGGAATACCATTGTTTCTAATTTTGCAAGTATTATAGGTATGCCCGTGATTTTGACAATAAGTACAATTGGATTGATGCATTTGTATCCTTGATTTAGATTTAGAAATATGATGAGTATGGATACTTTTCTTTTGCAAGATAATTTTATTAGTCACGTCCTTTTTCTTAAGCAAAGAAGGTTAGGAAAAATCGAGACCTCTACAGTTAGTGGAGTGTCTTTGTGTTTCCAGCATGTCATCCAATTTTGTACTACTCTTATTAAGATTCTTGAGTTGAAGACTCAAAGTAGAAATTTGACTTTCAAGAGTAATACAATTTGGACAAGAGCAGGAAGAAGGTTTATTACGGAATGTGTCAATCTCAGCTTTTTGTTTGAAACAAATTTTAGTGAGTTTGACATATTCACTATGCAATTCATTGAAAGCTTTTTGTAAACCGGAAAATGATGGCTTATTTAAAAGTTCGGTTTCACTTACTTCATCATCATTAGAATGATGAGACATCATTAGAGAGAGATCAGCTTGCTCTTCATTTTCTGGTTCTGAAGTGGAACTTGAGTCATTATCCCCCCATGCAATATAAGCTCGTCTATTGGTCTTCTTTTCAAATTTTTCCTTCAAAGGATTTTTATTCAATGTAGGACAGTCCAACTTCATATGTCCAGGTTTTCCACATTCAAAACAATTGAAGATTTGATTTGAAGTGAAACCTTCATTACTTTTGGTGAATCTCCACGGTTCTCCACTCTTACCACTTTTATTCCTTTTCAAGAATCTACTGAACTTTTTCACCAACATGCTCATATCTTCTATTTCCTCTTTTCTAATTCATCTTCTGAGGATTCATATGCCTCTGCTTTAGTTTTGAGAGAAATTTTATTTATCTTCTTTCTTGTTCTTCATGTTGTCCAAGTTGGTTTAGTTCCAACTCATGCACTTGTAACTTTCCAAATAGGGCAACCATTGACATCTTATATAAACTTTTATTTTCTAAAATGGATGTCACTTTGGGTTGCCATTGTTTTGAGAATTATCTTATAACTTTCAACTTCAAGTCACTATTTGACAATACTATTCCAAGTGCAAACAGATGGTTTGTAAGGTGAGTAAATCTCGTTTGGAGATCTAGAATTTTCTCTCCAGGTTTCATACGGCACATTTCATATTCCTGGGAGAGAGTATTGAGTCTCGACCTTTTTACTTCATCGGTTCTTTCATGTGTGGTCTCTAGAGTGTCCAACATTTCTTTAGAAGATTTACAGTTTGACACTTTGAAGAACTCGTCAACTCCAAGTGAGGTCGTTCTTTGCTTTGAGATTGTATTGCAATTTCTTTTTATCTTCATCCTTCCTTATGGATTTTAGTTTTACTTCCCTTTCACCATTGTCAATGGTGAAGGGTTCATAAGGTCCTTCCTCAATCGCGTTCCAAATATCCAATTCTTGAGATTCTATGAAGATTCTAATCCTGATTTTCTAGAAGTCATAGCATTCTTCAACAAAGCTTGGAGGGTGATTGATGTTGTAACCTTCTTCCAGAAATGATCTTGAGGCCATCTTAAATACAAGATCAGATTTTAGAATAGATTACTCAAAATAAGCTCTGGTTCCAATTGTAAGTTTAAGATGCCAACTAAGAGGAGCGTAAATTAGTTGTTAGGAGAATATGACTGATTTTTCTGCTATGTTATCAAAGTATAAGTGCATCGGATTATTTATGCAGAATTCAATCAAGTAAAGCAAAAGTAAATAACAAGAATAAGTAGAAGAAGAGTACGCAAAGAGTTTTTATATTGGTTCGTCTTCTTGTCCACTGAAGGTTACATCCAGTACTCTTGCCACACAAGAGATTTTTTCACTAGATAATTTGAGTTGTAATTATAATTTCTCTTCCCGTTATTTTTGTACCTTACACACTCACAACTTATCTACCCTTGAAAATTCTCTTTTCAAGTGAACTCTTTTACCTTCTCAACACACCCTTGTGCGGAAAGGTTTACAACCAAGATGAAAAATATAACAATGGTAGGATTGCTTTTACAAGTTTTGACAATTCTATAACTTGCAATCCTTAATCTCACAATATAAATACTTAGTATAAAATGCTCTTAATCCTTTTGAAAGTTTAGAACAATTTTCACTTTAATAAGCAACTTTAGAAAATATGAAAGTTTAGAAACAAAGTTGCTTAAGAAAAATGTGCAGAAAATTGTTTACTAAGTGTTTAAAAGTTCTGTGTGATTGTAAGCAATTGTATATTTCGTGTGTTATGTTGTATATAAAATTTTGTTGTCTCAATGCCTTTAAATAGGCTTCCAATCAGCCATGATAACCTTCCATGAAGAAGAGACACGATTAGAATGAAACTTATTCACTTTGGATGAAAGTTGTTAATTTGAATTTCAAATTTTGGTTTGAACAGTTGCGTGTAATCGATTGTCATGAAGTGGTAATCGATTATCCAAATGTTCTGTCCAAGGTGGTAATCGATTAATACAATAAATTAATCGATTACATTAGTCAGTTTTTTTTTCTAACTGTTTTCTCAGTCATGTAACTTGTTACGTAGTTCCCTAACCTGTTACCTACTGCCTCAAAGTCTAGATAACTTGTAACATAGTTCTAGTAACGTGTTAACCAAGTCAAGTAACTCATTACTTATCAATTAGACTTCGCATTTTTAGATATATCAATTTTTTTGAAAATGATCTTTGATTAGTTTGAGCATTGTTACTAAATATTAAAATGAGTTTTAGGATAGAAGTACCTATATGAAGACTTAATCTATAATTCTCTTGAAGCTTGAATCTTCTATGTCTTCGTGGTCTTCTTACTTTTCTTCTTTTTGTGATATTTGTGTCTTCATCAAAACTTTGTCAAGGTCAGGAGCAAAATCTTATTCATAATGCATTAGGTGGTCAAAAAAAGCATTAAGAATAATCAAGGAAAAACAATGGAATAACATTAAACAATTAGATAGTCATATTAGGCACATCGAGTTAAAATAATTATATTTAACATCATACATAAGGATTTAGCTACTCATTCCCATGGAAGCTATATGCATACGGTTGCCTCCAATCCTAATATTTTCTCCTCTAAGCAGTGATTAGTGATGACTCATGATACCTTCAATCCATAGCTACTCTCCTATTTAATCTAATTTTTCATATATTTTTCCTTACCTTCAAAGATTATGATTATGATTAGGTGATTGAGTTCTTATCTTCAAAGATTATGATTAGAATTATTATCTTCAAAGATTATGATCAGCATGGGGATCTCATTCGGCATATTTTGCTCATTTTAGCCTCTAATCACCTAAAATATCATAAAAACATACGTCATAGAATTTGGTGCAAAAATTTGACTCGATATATATTATGGGTTACATTTATATAGACTTTTAAGGTTAAAAAGTGCTTAATTATCCTTATTATTTAAGTTAATTTTCGCACTTAACAATTCTCCCCAACTTAAAACTTTGTTTGTCCTCAAACAAAAGTACAAGTCAAGACTCAACAAGTGTGTATACAAAAAAAATTAGAACAGTAAACGTCCCAATTTGTCCAACATTGTTCCAGGAATATGAACTTTCATGACCCAGCATTCATAAAACAATATTCAAGAGTAAACAATTCATAGAAATATATGGTACCCAATACTAATCTATATAATCAATAAGTTGTGTGAAAGTGAAGTGTTCTCAAAATACATTTCATTGTTATTCGATCAAGAAAGGTAGAGCTACAAAATATGACAATCAATGCCATTATAGGTATAATTTATTTCTCTCATCAACGGGAAATTGACTCTCTATATTATTACACTAAGTTAGCATGGAATCAAATTTGGTACTTGTCTCCTATCAAATCAATGGTAGATGCTTAACATGGATCACTCTATCGTGATCCGATTTTTGGTTGGAAGATTGCCTCTACGACTTAGGAGGTGGTGAACTCGGTTTCTACCTCTCCCAATTGATTTAAAGTCGCCACTATGTTTTTGTGGTTAAAATGTAGAAAACTCTCTTTAATGTCCAAAATGGATAAAAATGATATTTAAACAAAGATTCTGAGCTCGGGAGTCGATTACGAATTGGGGAAGATATTAGTATCAGTCTGCCCGTATTAAAATGGTACCCTCGCTAATATTATGAACTTTTATTCCCTTAATAATTTATTTAAAAATTCAATGAATAAAGCAAAGTAATTTATTTTTCTGTCTCACAAGAATTTATCTTGCCCTCCCTAGGTGCAATGGGGAAATCAAGACTATGTAGTTCTGGTTCGAAAATTGATTGGTTAAAATGTAATTTGACTTTTTTTTGTTTTAAAAATATATTTAGAATTTTATCCGCTTAGAGAAAAAATGAAGCATCAGAAACTAATGTTCGCACAGCATCAAATGTCAAATAGATATTTTAAATAGTTAAGATTTTATTGTCTTTAAGATAGATGAAGCAGTAGAAACTAATGTCCACACCGCATCAAATCTCAAATAGTTAAGATTTTATCGTCTTAAGATAGATGAAGGAGCAGAAACTAATCTCAAATAAATATAATAGTACTCGTTGGATGGGACAATGTTGTATGTACAGCACCCACAAAAGCGTTGTTAATCATGCCTATATACTACTGCACTCACATAGAAATCGCCTAAAAGAGTTGTTATATATCTAAAATCGCGTTGTTGAACATCAACTCTGACGTAGTGTTTCGTGATGGATTGGAGATGAGAAAGCAATTAAATTATCATTTCGTCTAATTAACTTTGTTAGAAACTAAATATCACTTTCAAAGCTATATATTAATGTTTTTGGTCCAACAAAATAACTTATTTAAGTGGAAAGAAAGATGATCTTCTCATTCTTAATGGTAAATCCAAGATGAGTATGGATCATGAAAAATTCAAAGTATTATCACTTTTTGTAAGCATGTTCAGAATGAAAAAGATTTATATATCATAACAGCTATTACAAGTAACTCACTCATGTTCCCCACATGTTATCATAATCAGAATGAAAAAGATTGCAACTCAGGAGCTAGGAACATGTTCCCCACGTGATAACCCTTATGTTTGTTGGGTATCAGCAGGTTAGAATACACGTAGAAGGGGGTCGAATAGGTGTTGAGGATCACTTACTCCATTTTTTCTATATTTTGTGCAAAGTAGAAAATTACTGCACTTAATCGGTTAAGCTTAGTATTAGTCGATTAATCTGTGCTGGACTTAATCGATTATTCATGTGGATAATCAATTATCATGTGTTCTTGTAGATTCTTGATTTTAATGGTTTCTTACTATGCAAGTTACGATCACCAATCCTTATGCAATTAATTGATTACATAATGATGTAAACACATATTATAATATGTAATACAAAATCAATTCAATTAACAAGAATATAGCAAGCAAAACTAAATGAGATTAGGTTAGAAAATTGTGCACGAGGAAATTTTTATCCTAGTTCGTTTGTAGTCTAATGCAAACTACATACAGGCCTCCCCTTCTGATCTCGGAATATTTTTCTTCTTCACTATCGAAATATTGTTTGATACACACAAACTTCCAATAAATGATAAAACTGAGACGCAACTATCTTGGACTCTACAAGCTTGAAAACCTCGGTTTGACCTCTATGTCTTGCCTACTAAGATCACCTATCTTTTCATGATTAGGCCCCAGCCAAGTATCGCTTGCACCAAGACCTCCTAGTTTTCGTGAAGAAAACAAAGATCTCTTCTTGAAGTGATGTTACTCACCAAGAGATCACTTTCCTTGATTAAAATAGAATTTGAGTTCTCTTGTGTACTTAATACTCGAATATAACAATGTAAACTCAAATCTAAAACTCTAAGCATAATACTCATAAGAACCTATTATATATGAGAAAATTATGCAAAGGTTTTTGCAAAATAGATTTCACAATTTTCAGAAAACAGACTTCTCTTACTTTCACTTTAAAATATTATCAAGAAAACAAGAATGAATGATATGCATAAAAAGCCATAGAGATGCATGCTACAACTTCAAGTTCTATGCCCTATTCGACATGCTCTTATTCTCTATACTTTTCTAATGCAACATATATGACAATGTATGCTCAAAGATCTTCTTAATATCAAGATATGAAAATATGAACCTTATGTCACATGGGCCAGAATTTCAGCATTTATATGAAAATATTAATCG
The DNA here is from genome assembly GCF_001865875.1 of Lupinus angustifolius. Lineage (NCBI taxonomy): Eukaryota > Viridiplantae > Streptophyta > Magnoliopsida > Fabales > Fabaceae > Lupinus > Lupinus angustifolius. The sequence continues at coordinate 13,701 of NW_017722665.1, read as the reverse complement.
ATTATTCATTCACTTAATCGATTAATGGGCTGTTAAAAGATAGTTTTTTTGTACATTTTCATCGATTATAATTGTCTTAATCGATTAACACATCATCGGTATCAGATTGGTTAGCTATTGTAATTCACGATAATCGATTACACATAGTACTTAATTGATATTCTGATTGAAAATGTTTTTTCTTGATGTAAGGTAAACTACCTATGTGATATGCACATGCAATACATAATCTTTCAAATATAATATCTTTAATGCATAATACTATGTATTTGAATGCATGAGCCTACTTATCATATGATATCTAGATGTGATGTCTTAATTTTAATCTTATTTATATTAAGGCTCTTGTGAGACTCCACTTAGGTTTACCTAACCTAGACTCGATCTAAGACAATAATCTTAACACTTCTAATAAAATTAAAGCTTACAATATCCTAAGTCTATATTTGCAACCCTTGAGTCTTCGGCGCGTTGTTTGTTGTATGCTCTTCAAGCTTACTTGCATGTCCGTTGTCTTCATCAAAACTTAGGTTAGCTTCAAATGTGAAAGTCTTCACTCTTTGCGCTTTCAAAATATTACCCCAACTCACTTGCTTATGCTTTGTGGCATTGCATTATGCATTTATGCAGCTGCAATTTGCATTCATGAAACAGTAACATGTTCAAGGCTACGCAAATAGAATTGGAATCTTACAACTCTCAAATACTAAACTGTGATGAGGAACAAAATATTTAAAATCTTTTAGTTAAAAAATAAATGTGGATCTATCATTGAAAAAAATGATATTATATATCATAATCTGGGTCTAATACTGTAAAAGATTTCAACTCATGCAAATAAGAGTTATGGAATTGAAGACTCGTTTTATTCAAGTTCAATTATATTTACGTTCATAAATAAGTTGTTTGAATGGGTACAAAATACATTCTATGGGGAGCACAAAATTCATTAAACAAATATGTTTTTTGTCGTGTTGTGGTAGGGAAGTAAAACCTTACAATATTCTTAGCTCATATTTGCTACTTAGATATAAAAGGTTGCAGACTCAACTAAATAATAATCTCATGTACTGAGCTTTCTTTTAAATTCAGCTAATTAATATATTAAGTGATAAATGAAAGTTAAGAATTCAAATTGGTAAATAAGCTTTTGGACTAAAGGGCAGGATGTTGGTGTCCATATTCCATGACCAAAATGTTTGCCAAATTAATAGTTAATAGAAATATCTTAATAACAGTGATCAAAACTAGTATTGAACATTTATATACAAATTATCAGATTAATTTTGATTAGATATTGGAATTGATTTAGTGCAAAGTAAGAGACACTCTTTTTTTAAGTGTATCTTTATGATTTGGATTTTAGAGGGGAATGAAGTGAAAAGGAAGACTTGAGATTTATGAAATATATTTATGTGACGACTCACAAGTCTTTCATTTCCATCCATTCCTTCAAAATTCAACTCGCAAATAAACACTAAAGTGTGTCAATTTATACCATGTATCTTAACCTCATTGTATTCTTGAGTTTAAGTCCAAATCTGTTCATGGGTAAGCACTCTTTCTACCAATTAGTATATTTTTCCTCTTATTAAAAAGGTTGGATAGTTCCAAAAAAAATGATCAAAACCAAAACTAGAGGGACCTTTTACTAAGTTAAAGTCTAATTAAAAAATATGCCTAACTATTGCTAATTATTTTTAAAAACTAATTATTAGTTTGCAATCATTATATCATTAAATGAAACTCTTTTTTTCAACATTTAGAATATGAAGAGAAAATAGTGTTTCTTTAGTTTTAATTTTTTATTGAAAAATAAGTTAAAATTATAACAGTTAAAGATTTTTTTGCCACGTACTACAATTTATAGTCTGATGACATAAAAATATAAATAATCGACTTTTTTAATACATAAAAATGGTAAAAAAAAATAATAAGTGTCACTTAGGAGGAGCTATCATCTTCTCCATTAATGGAGAAGCAAATGATTACTCTTACTCTCATAGATAGAAATAAAAATATCATATTATTATATTTTAAGGATAAAAGTGTTAAAGTATTACCATTTTTTTCTTGTTTTGGGTGTATTTACTACACTATTAATTGAGAATATCAGAACTCTACGGAGGAGAGGTAAAGTGCATAGAATATGTCAGAGAAACAAAGGGAATAAGTCAGAAGCTCAGAACAGTTGATATGCTCCCATGAAAAGCACTGTCTTCTATCTCTTTTCCTCATCATAAGCCCCTTTGGATTTTTGTATTTTTTTGTTCGATGTTGCATGTAAAAGTATTTGAAAAGGAGGAAGCTATGTTAAACAAGAAATTGCTTTTTGTTACAAACATGGAAGATGATAATATTGCACAACCATTGCTGAGGAAACAGTATTATGAGAATTGTCCAGGTCGTAAGGTGCATCAAGAAAAGAGCTCAAAATAGATGTATCATATCCTAATCTTCTTTATATATGGATAGCAGTGTTATGTACCAGTAAGCATTTACATGTTCAAATAATTTCTTTTGGGTTGGTTTCTTCAGTGCTATGTTTGCTTAATCTACTATATCATTTCTAAGTATAAAAATTTATACATAGTTATTATATTATTGTTGAAAGCAAATTTCACCACCAGGAACTCCCCCCTCAACAATATATGTGTTACTTGTTGAAAGGGTTTTCCTAATGTGCAAGTTATTTATTTAGTGAAGAGTGATGAGTGATCAACAATTTATTTAGTGACTTTATTTATTTACTCCCTTTTCGGATTCCTTTTAACCATACCATAAAGGTCGGTCTCTTTTTATTAAGTTAACTATATCATTTCTTATGAAAGGTTGGTATCAAAGAATAATAAAAAGAACAAAAGAATAAAGTTAGCAGTCAACTGTGTCACTTCTTTCGAATGATTGGTATAAAGAATAAAAGAATAAAGTAATAAATAAATGTTAGTTGTGGAAAAGTAAATGACTGAAAGTAAATGTTAGTTGCAGAAAGTAAATGACTGAAAGTAAATATTAGTTGTTGAAAGTAAATGACAGAAAATAAATATTAACGGTTAGATTATTATTCATCACTATTTTATTGTCAAGTAACAATCCATTGATTGGATTGCCTTTTTGCATATTATTCATGTGTACAAAGTTACAAATCATGAATTGGTTTGAACTTAATGTTTTTAGGAATCTTTGATCAACAAATAAAATTTATAAAGTTTAACATTTTACTATTTTATATTTCTATCTCTTTCAAGATTCAATTGTCGCATAATATATGGTTATGTCGAACCATAAGGAATTGCTTAATAGAAATGTACTCATACTTTGTATATTTTATCAAAAGTAACAAATAAAGTTGTTTTGGTGTTTTTATAAACTAAGAAACATGAAAAGTAAAGAAACTAAGTATTTACAAATTCAAGAGAAAATTATAGTTAGAATGATGGAATAGTTTCTTGAACAATATCATCATGAAAACTATACAATTTATGTGTTATTCTTGGTTGATTCCACACATCATTTTTGAATCCCCCATCTAGTACCCTAATATGATAAGATGATTTTCAAATCTTGCATAATACACTAAACAATAGTTAACTGCCACTTGTCGGAGTAGGTTGTCACACCCTACTTCAGGTTCGTTAACATTGGTTAGCCTTGAATACAAGTGCTTACAATAAATGCTTCGATATGGCAAATGAACTAAACGTAGGTTAAAAAAAATTAGTTCATTTGTCAATACTTTAAGAAGAAGCATTCTTTTGGATCTTTATATCAAGCTTTGGGTGATCAATCTAAAGCTGCATTAAAAACTCTTAAAGAATCAAAATAACCAAAGAAACAACTCACATTAATGAAGAAGATGAAGAGTACAAGAAAGTTACACCATAGTCCAACTTTTTGGAGCATTAGTCATCGATCTATGAAATAAAAACCTAAGAATAACCTAAGAACAGCCTAACAAAGAGTAGAACCAAAAATGGAGAGAAAATGGCATGTACAATGATATAAAAGTGAAGAAATGGGTGTGCCTTTTATAAATAATGGGAGGGCTGCCTGGCGCCCTTTTCCTAGCCGCCTGGCCCCTATGCCTGACCCATGACAGCTAGCTTGGAAAGCCTATTGTGGGCTAGGCTACATGCATGGTGACACCTCCTACTTGCTTGTGTCATACATGAGCTCATAAACTTGGCTCAGAAGCTAGGTTTGACTAGTTGCTTGGCTTGTGACATCATTCATGACATAGTCATTCTTCTAAGCCAAGCAACCATATTTCTGGTGGGCCACCCGCCTGGCTGACCTGGTCCACGCTCAGCTGCCTGCTTGAGCAGCCTGACTGACTAGTGCACGCTCAGTTGCCTACTTGAGTAGTCTGGTTGACCTGATGCATGCTAAGTTCCCTGCTTGAGCAACCTGCCTGACCTGGTGTACACTCAGCTTCCTGCTTGAGCAACCTGCCTAACCTGGTGCATTCTTAGTTGCCTTCTTAAACAGCCTGGTTGACCTGGCCTAGTGCTTGGTGCTTGGTTGGATAGCTTTGTGCATGGTTGGACAGCTTTGTGAGCAGCTTTTCTTTGACTTTAATTTCTCCCAACCAAGACCGAGTTGCTTAGTCGTGCTTAAGTTTAAGCATATACCTTACCATGCTTAGTTTTAAGCATGCATGTATCATGTATTTTGGCTTGATTTCTTCAAGGTGAAGTAAGCTTTCTTTTCTTCAAGCTTAAGGATTCTTTTTGGTCCAATTTCCTACGAAACTCATAGAAAACTTGGACAGCAGGTGATCTAAAAAGTGTTGAATTAAGTTGGTTTTCATATTTTTGCATAGGATAAGTGCCATGAAAAGTGTATGAAAATTAAGTATTTTTGACACTTATCAATTATCCATTATTCATTTAGATTATTTTTTCTTGAAGAGTCAATGATAATTTAATATGAATGGTAGATAATACAATGAAAAAGTATGAAATTCATACATTATCAATGCATACATCTTTTTCTCTTTCCATTGTGTTTGAACATATAACTTTATGAGCATCTGAATTTTGGAAGGATGGGGATCACTTGTCCCTAATAGTGTCTCATTCTCTATCCAAATCAATCATATATTAACATGTGGATAAAATAAAAATATTTAAAGCAAAAAGTAATAAAATGGAGCACTCTAATTGCCTTGGGACATGTAATGGAACATCATTTTGGACACATGATCTCCATCCATTTTGGAAAGGTCTTATATATGTCATTAAGATGTTGCTAAAATTGCCAAAACTCATCTAAGGATAGAAGAAAAATTGGTGTCAAAATTTATAACAGAAAATACTCCAACTTTGATTTATGACTGCAATGATGCCCATACTTTTAGGCTTTGTTTGGGAGTTATGAGGGAAAGGAAAGGAAAGGGATGAGAGGGTAAAGAGGGGGGAGGAAAGGAAGGAGAAGGGAGGGTAAAATTTTAAACAATATATTACATACATTTCAATTTATATTACATACGTATTATTCTTAAACAATATATTACATACATTTCAATTTATAAATTTAGTACACTAGTTCATTGTATAATCAGTTGTTTTCTTTAACCTGATCATCTTATTAATCAACCATAAAGTTATATGATAAAAAAATAATATTACGATTTGCTAGCATGATGTATAAAACTATAAATAATTAAATATAGAATTATGGAACATTATCAAATATTAACCCATGTAAAAAATAATGCTTGATGTTACATTCAAAATAGACCCGTATTATTGGATTAGGATCTTCACCATCACCAAAGAGAGAAGTATATAAAGGAAATTGTTTTTATAATATGACAGTTTTATTTTTTAGTTGTAGTATGATGATAATTTTACCCTTAAATATAAAGGTAAAATCAATAATTTTTTTCTCTATTAATGTTGAAGATTTTTTTCAGGTATTACCTGTTACAAAATATAATTCTTATATTGCTTTCCCTTCTAATCCATTTCCCATTGGTTATGAATTAATCAAAAAACTAATAAGGCTTCCATTACTTTGATTCAAATATATAATTACAAATATTTATTTTCAGGTAAAAGATTTTAATATTGCAGAATGTGAGGAAGATATTAGTGCCTACGCTGGTTGTATGGATAAGATTTCTTCTACAAGTTAGTGTTCGGAGGAAAATGAAATATTTCACACTCATCTTACAAAAGTGTATTTCATGGTTCACAAGTTAAATATTTTTATTTTTCTCTATAACTCAACTCGCAAAGGGTATGGTTGTTAAATACTGATTCTCCTGAGTGCAAAAATGATGCAGGATCTGCATTCATGATTGGCAGAACTTTAACATCTATATTATGGGGAATAATATCTGAATGATATGGTAGAAAACCTGTTATAATTACAGGGATTATCTCAGTGTAAGTGTATGTATATGTCATTGAGCTAGATGCATAGTATAGTGTACTATTACATTTGTTCATGCTAAGCATTGTGTTTCCATAATTTGATAATGTTGTTGCGTATATGATTTCAGTGTCATTTTCAACACTCTATTTGGCCTTAGTACAAATTTTTGGATGGCAGTTAGCATGAGATTTCTTCTTGGAAGTTTACTTGGACCAATACAGGTGCTTTTTTTCGGACGAGGATCAGCTGTCCCCAAACATGTCTCAATGTATGTTTCAAACCAATGATAATAAAGCAAAAATGGATAAAATCATTCATGTTTAAATTTTTTAACTGATGTGACTGTGATTGGTTTGGGACAATCTTTGAGACATGTTTAGATATAATATATCCTTATCCTTTTTTTCTCTCTCTAATTTACCCAAGTTAGCAATTTTGAGCTTCATTACAAGGATTAGTACTTTACTCTAAAAATATATTCCTTTTGTCTTTAGGTATCTTAGTGACTCTAACAATTTTGTCACATCAATATTTTGATCACTAACACTCAACTTAATACCCTTAAGTACATCCTAAGACTCATATAGTTAGAGTATATTATCATATAATTTATCAAGTAAAATATATGGATTATGGAATATAAAAATGTGGTCTGTGACAAGGACAGTGGACTGCAATTACAAACTTACTAGAATTTTAAGTAAAAGTCTCGAAAATGAATGATTAGAACTTAATTCCCATAACCATATTATATGTAAGACTCGAGTCTTAAGCTGAAATTCTACGGGTTCGGAAAGTGATCAGAAACAGTCCCTATGCATCCAAGATTGGAGGCATGTGTTACAAATTTAGAAGTGATATATTTAAAGATGACATAGGGGTGATATGCTTGAATGGTCGATTCTGTATTCCAACCAATTAGAAATCCCAACTATCATATTGTCTCAAGAGGATATGTAAGATCAAAACTAATTTTGTCGAGTTCAAAAATCCTAAAATAACCTTTCGGTCTTGGTTTAAACATAATAAAACAAGGACTAAACTAAAAATTGTGCATCACCTATAGAGGTTAAATGTGTACTTTTTACCTTATTTTTACTACCTACCTATCTTATTATAAGAAAGTACAAAGATTAAGAAATGTAATAAATGTATAATTTTCGATAAAGTCACTTTTTGAATATTTTTGGTCATTTTTATAACATCACTTTGGAGTTTTTATTTTGGTCATATTTATGTTTATATTATTTTTTCAAAACTCTATGTACAATAGATGAATTTGTTATCAAAATACTCTTATTTACTCAAATAATATCAATGGAAAAAGAAAATGTTCAATTTTCATTATTAAAAGAAAAATTTGATAATTATAAATACAATTTCTGACAAATTTAACGATATTTCTGCATTTTTTATTTCATGTAAAACTATACAAAAGAATTGGATGCGGTGATTTATCTCGATATTGATTTATGTCCTCTACTTATGTAAATCAATAGAGTATTAAGTAGGGATAAAATTGAGAAAAAAAGAATTATTAATAACTTGAACTTTAAAATGAAACTGATAAATAGCAATTTAGTTTATCCAAATTAGAGAAATAATGTAAACATGAGGAATATTTGGGAATACAACAACGCTCCTATAGTCCTATGTTTGTTAAAAGTTTTGAGAAAATATTCCAAAAAATTCTCATGATTGTCTTATTTTATTCCTATAATGAAAGGGTGACCCAAACATTAACCTGTAAATTTTTCTAATATCTACAAATTTTAAAGTTGTAATTTTTTGTATCTATGTATGTTGTAATACTGCAGTTTTGACATGCGACCTCCTAGATCCATGAATATACCGAGCGTGTCACCGGTAACATCCTAGTCCATGCGACCTCCTCGACCCATGAATACACTGAGTCATTATTCACATGAGTCGCTACCATCTGGTTTAATGGTAGCCTCCCGCGACTCAAACCCATGACTTCAGAGATAAATAGTAATTATTCACAAGAGTCGCTACCATCTGGCTTAATGGTAGCGACTCTTGTGAATAATGACTATTTATCTCTGAAGTCATGGGTTCGAGTCGCGGGAGGCTCCCCTTTGTGGGGAATAAAATATTGCAGGGAGTATTTAAGCTTGAGGTGACACACTTAGTTATGTATGAGCTTGGGAGGTTGCATGATATAACTAAGGTGTTACGATGACACCGCTCAGTATATGTATAAGTCTGGGAGGTCACCTAACATAACCGAGGTGTTACGTATGTTACATATGTCACAACCTTATTTGTTAACAGGCTTATGCTACTGAAGTTTTTAGAGAAGCATGCTACTGAAGTTTTTAGAGAAGCACACCAAACTCTCGGACTCTCAACAGTAAACACAATTAACCTTTTCTACTATTATATTTATTAGAACACAATTCCTATTCCAATTCCTTATATTAAGTTAAGAGTTTGATATAATTTTAGGTTGTTGCAGGTTAGGGAGTAGGTGTAGTCATTGTACCAGCATTAGGAGGTTATTTGGCTTAGTTATTTTATATTTTTATGTTGAGAAAAAAAATTGTAAACCAAAAGTATATGAATTCTATATATTGTTATTAAATGATTTATCGTTTATTTTCAATTATTATTAACTTTTTAAAAAAGTAATCTGAAAAAATAATAAATAATATAATGACTATATATAAATTTTTACAAAGAAATTACACTCTTTATTTATTCTTTCCATACTAAAATAGTATATACATATTTACAAAAGTCATGGATTCGTACTTAACTAAAAATAACATTTTCTGATGAGTGTGACATTCCAAATAAGTCCTCAAATATATGCAAATATTTAATGGGTGAGAATGGCAAGAATTTATTGGCTTTAAGCCATAAAAAATGTGTTGGCATTAACAAATCCTTGTAATATTTGTTTCTCTAATCCTTTGTAAAATTTTGTATAACAGCCAATAATGAAATACTCACATCTATTTCCAAAGGATTCATTTTGGGACAAATAAGTGTTTTTATTTTATTTTATACAAACATTTAATTATTCAACTTTGTTTTTATAAAAAAAAAGTGAATTACACTGAGTTTTAATTAAATTATACAAATTGTCCTTTCATTTTTTACAGCTACGAAAAACCCCTAATTTTTATACATATATTACATTAATTGCCCCTACGTGAAAAAAAAGCGTGACTTTTTAAATAAAAAGCGGTAATAAATGTAATTAAGTTAAACAAAATATGACATATTATATAAACAAGTAGAAATAGTATATGAGCCAATACATTTTCATTATTTTTTGTTTGTTACACTATAGTATGAGAGTGATTTAAATAATATCTCCTTAAAATTATTGATGCATCTTACAATGAACCAAAAATAATGAAAATGTATTGACTAGTATACTATTTAGACTTATTTCTGACCTTTTTTGTTTAAAAAATAACACATATTTCTCTTACAAGGGTAGTCAGTGTAATGTATATATAAAAATCACGGGATTTTTATAGGTGTATAAAATAGAGGAATAGTATATTTAATTTCACTAAAACTCAACCAGTGTTAGTTAATTTAGGCTAAAAAAATCTATTCTGCTTTGTTATTGTTCTAAATTTTCATTTGCTAACAAACTTCAAATTTTCCTTCAGCTTCCCATACTTCTTACCTTGCTTCATAATATCAGCTTTTGCATTTGCGGTGGCAATTGCTTGCACTTGGCTTCCAGTATGTATCTTTAAGTTCTAACTCATGTGTTCATATGTCTCTAACTTTAATTTATGCCATGTGCATTTGATTCCAACATGAAAATGGAATTTAGAACTCTCCATTAATGTACAGTCCATTACTAGATGAAATTGTAACACATTAAAAACTTATTTTTTAGGGATGTGATTTTATGTTATTTTTAATAAAAAATTAAAATAAAAAAGTTTTTATTTCTCTTCATTTTTTTTAGTATTAGATTCTGAAATGAGTCCAATTTATTAAAATGGAATGATACTTCTCTCCAGTATCAAAAAGGGAAATGATACCAAAAAACAAAGAAAATATCACGTGTAATTACATTGGTATCTTTATGTTTATTATAATAAGACAAATATATGCTTAAAATTAAAGGGGAAATCTACAAATGAGGGACATATCAAGATTAGCACCATTATTGTGTGAAGTTTTCAGCTGAGTGATGCTTTTTTTTTTCTTTTTGTCACTTGAGTCCATGGATTTGTTTTAATTAAAATATTTGCATTATTGTAGGAGACACTTCACAACCACAATGGTAGCAATGAATCCACTAGCTTTGGTGAAAGATGAAAGCATCTTCCTAAATTGGCCCTTAATGTCATCCATCGTTGTTTATTGTATTTTCTCACTTCATGATGTTGCTTGCCAAGAGGTATTAGTATCATAAAAGCATACATTTATCTTTTATTAGGATAAAATGTGAAGAAACTTTTGTGTAGGATAGATATGAAATGTTGTGATGGAATAAATAAGATAAGATTAGAAATAAATAGTAAAAAAGGTTGAAGTAATTTCTATGGTAAGAAAATAATACAATCACATTTAGGTGGTTTGAAAATGTTTGAAGGGAATGTTTAAAGTCTCACCAATGAATAGACCAAATGGAGATTTCCAATTTATAGAAAATATGGAAACCAATAAAAATCATAAATAAAATAATTAAGAAATAATTATAGAACAATATTTTGTTAATAAACATAATAATTTATCATAGAATATTATAACGTCATTTCATCAACATATTAGACCCTACCTAGTAAAATCAATGCTTGGTTAATGTTGAAGGAAATAATGTTTCATCTAATCCGCTGTAACTCATAAGCAAACACAGTTCTACATTTTGCTAGGTTTTCTCGTTATGGGCAGTCAGTCCTAGACGGTTGAGCGGTTTGAACTTTACTACTAAGGATGTTGGTAACATTCTTGCAGTATCAGGTAACGGATTCAACTTTTTACCCTGTAATTGAGAATCTAGTATTGGTCAGATATATTGATATATGGTATAAAATTATTTTTAATGATTTAGTTTTTTATTTATTTTTTAATTAAAAAATTATAAAAACTTAAAAATATTATCTTCTTATTATATTCCAGAACCTGAGGTTTAGAGGGAATAGATGGCTATCATGGGAGCATATCTTCTGTTTCATAATAAGTATCACTCTATATACCATAAATTATGATTTATCATAAAAATATATAAAATTAAATTTTAACTTAAATATATTTTTTCAACTAATTACATGGTTATGATATATAGAGTGATACTCGTTATGAGACAATAGAAATGTATCCGGTTATTACTCTTGAGGATGAAAAGCACAATTCATTGTTCGGTTGTTATGGAAGTTGTGTTACTACCCAAAATTTTGTGTTTTAATGGGAAATTCGTTTCTAATAGTCAAAGCAATCATTTTTTTATTTCCTTCATAGTAATCATGCATGCCAGTCATGGTTTCACTTTTTTTAATGAACAAAGTCATGGATATGGTGCGTGAGTTTCATTTTTTTTAAAGAAAGTTGGAACCAGTGTTTACTATCCAAGATCGTTCCTATTTTTGGGCAGGAACCACTTTTGATTCAAAGTTGTAGTTACTTTGGAAAACCTTGATGTGTTTTGCACCAACACACCAAGTGTATCTTTTAATAGTAGTTTACAAATCTATGTTTCCCACACACACTATGGTTTGAATCCCTGCGGTTGCATTGTTTCATTTTTATTCACGTTAATAATGAATAAAACATGGACAAAACCATCCAAGCAGGATCGAACTCACGACCTCTAATTCATTACTAATAAGTACAACCACTGAACCAATTATCATTTTGTCTCATATATTATGAAACCAAAATATCTATATATGCGCTATGTGAATTCAGATATTTTGGAAATATCTCTCACAATTTTGATCCAACAAAAAAATATAAAAAAAAAGTATAATCATATCTACCTTGCACGATTATTATAAAAAAACTATAAGGGAAATTATCATTGCCATAAATGAGTTTCCCACATAAGCACAAAATTGTGTGTGACAATCACGACTTCCATGATGGTTAAGAGACACAAAATCTTTCCACTTGGATTAACACCTAGATGTTTTAACGAATGATTACAATAATATATGAAGCCCTTCAGCAATATTAAATTTAATCTTTCATATATGCATTGCAACAAAGACATGCATGCATTTTTTGTCCATTACTCAATATACACGCTTCTTAGTTACTCACTTCTAAACTGGTGTTGCTATTACGAGTAGGGAGAAAAGTGATATTTTTACACTTAGTTTTAAGATAAAAGTGTCATTATAAGTGTTAATAAAAGGATATAATTGTCTTTTCATCTTACTTTTTGTTTTATTTTGTACAATACACTACAAAATAAAAGGAAAATGGATACGCTATTTCTGCCACCCTTAGTAAAAGTGTGGCTAACTTCAAATTGATCCCAAAGTTGATATTGTATCTGGGTCGGCCCGTTGTAAAATGTCACAAATGATTATATGATATTTCAGCACCTCACTTCAACACCATTCTTCATCTTACATCACAAAGCACCTCATTTCACGATTCACTTCAGCACCTCACTTCACGATTCACTTCAGCACCATACTTTCATCACCGCTTTCAGCTTTCTCCTTGCAATCGATTCACGATTCATAATTCTATCTCCTCAGTCAAGTCTTCCTAAAGCTTCTATCTCCTCGCGGATTCAGATGGTAGCTGGATCTCCACCTTCTGAACCTGAAATCATAGTAGCACGTTGAATCGAAGCCATAGGTTAGGTCTTCTTATTGTTCTAATTTTCTTCTTAACTTAAGAATTTTGATTGAGTGATTTGTTGAAATAGAGAAAATATGATGAGAAATTAGGGTTTGAGAGATTGAATTGTAATAAAAAGAGATTAATTGAGTTAGCACATGGTTGAGATGATATCAATGAGAAAACATAGAACCAGTAGATTCATAGTTAATCAATGAATTAGATTACGCTAGTAAGTGATGAGAAAACCGGCTCCGTTGTCTACCACATAAGGCACATTACCCTTTTCCTGTCCAGGAATATAGTCATTGAGGATTATAGGAAGACCTCTTATCAATGCTTCTGAAATAGTACCTGGTCTAGCCTGAAAATTTCATGAAAATGATGAGCCTTTGTTAACATATGAAGTATTACATAAAAAGGATCATGTTAGTTTAAGTAACTTACTTTTGTTATAATGCAGTCACATGCTCCCATCTATTTTGCCATAATAGTCTCAAATCCTCTAACCTACACAAATCAAGAAACAAC
>NW_017722664.1:0-2255 GCF_001865875.1 Lupinus angustifolius | reverse complement strand
AATGACATTAACATTATGTGAAAACAATGTGATATGATAAGTATACAAATATTTTTAATTGTATATATGTCTTATTGTACAAAATCCTCTCAAGTTTATGTACATAATTGCATTGAGCTTTTAGAAGAGAAGCTACAACAATCCTCATAAGTTGTGCCTCTCTGTTTTTATAATGTAATCATATTTGAGATATTAATCGTCTTAGCTATGAACATATTGTCTTAATATTAATACTCCTTATAGATGCACTCCAATTTAGAACATTTTGTTTCAGTTGTACATCCTTGAATTTATATTTTCTTTTTGGGCGAAGGTTGCAATGCGCCATTTATGTTATGTTTTGGTGCTATGTTTTTTTGTTAGACTATTAGGTAGTGAAGGTATTCATTCACATGTATTAGTTACTTTATAACACTCTCTAGGAGAAAGTAAAGCATAAATTGCCATTTATTCTATGCAAATTTTCCTCGTTGGTAAAGTTAGTGTGTGATTTTATGCTACTTGAACCTTTTCATTGTGAATGGATTTGTCTAAGATAATAAGCATGTTATTTATGAGATTCTATGTTCAGGTCTGTGTCACTATTCCTTATCTAATGTTTGTTTTACTGGTTTTGAATTGGAAGCACTGATAGATAGAATTGTGATAGATAATATTGAGTTAACCCTTCATTTTCTTGTGTTGAAAATACATTAATGAAGTTTTTCTTTTCTCATATTTATTTTATTTTCAATTGTTGGAAGCATTGGGCGTTGATCAACTTAGAACGCAAATGCAATGTGAGATGGTATGCTATCTAACTTTCCTGTTTATATTCTTGGCCAATTTATTTTAAAATGTCTGTTGAATATATGATTTATTTGCCTTATTTTGTTTGTGCAAAAAGATGTTGTGTCTACTTCACATTGTTCTCAGCCTAATAATATTGAATATGAGATTGCCTTGGAATGCTGCTTACTACAAGAAAGAGTAGACACAACATGGAGTATATTGTTTAAGGTATATTCTAGGTAATGTGCCAGAAAATTATTCTCAATTCTAATTTATTTTGTTGTACATTGATCTTTGATTATGATCTTTGTATTCCTTTAGCAACAAGAGGAGGAGTTGAGAAAAGTTGAAGTCTAAATGATCTATTGTAGCTCCTTACCTTTGTTTTTTGTTGTTGGTATGTTCTCTTTTCTCTATCAAAATTTTCCTTACTTGCGTATCAGTTATACAGGCTTGAAGATTCTTACTAGTCTTAATCCTTTATGTCTTCCCTGTTTTTTCTATCCTAAATGGTTATTCTTAATAGATTACTTAATGATGATTTTATGGTTCACTTCCTTGAGCCTTGTTTCACTCATAAGCTGCATGTTTCTCTATCAGTATTGTATTCCAACTTTGGCACGACAGAACTAATGTGCAAATCTTTCACAGGGTTTGGCAAAATGTTTCGGTTCTTGTTTTTATCAACATGCTGGCTTATTTTTGTTTTCTCGAATAAATTCTTGTAAGTTTAAACACTCTTGGATAGTATTCCATTTAGTCAAGTAATATGAACTTCTAACGATAGATATCATTGGAACATGTTTCTAGTATGGGATCTACGGCCGCGGCCATATCGATCCCATTTTCTTGTATACTCGGTCTTCTTGCTAGCATGACATCCATAACAATGGGTAAGGCTTTTTCTAATTTTAGACAGCACCATAAACTTTAGTTCTGCCTTTTCTATTACACTGATTGATCCAATTTTGTTCTTAGTGAGAAGAAAATATGTTTGGGTTTATGCAACTGATCAGTTTGTTATGGTGGTTCTCGCCGAACGCCATTAAGTGTATGTAAGTTGATGTTTATAACTTTGTTGCATTGTGTACTTCAGTTCCTTAATGATTTCAAATAACAATGTTGTGATGAACATTTTGCAGTATTCTGCGGAACAATTCATTTTATGGCACCATCCCTTCAGGAATTGTACACTTGAAAGAATTGAAGGTTTTGGATTTGGGCTACAACAACTTCAGTGGAACTCTGCCTACAGATCTTGAGATTAATATTTCACTCACAATCCTGTAAGATAATACTCTTCACCCATTTCAATTCACACTTTTTAAGCTTCATTTGCTACAACTTCAGTGGATTCTTACTTGCGTATCAGTTTACTATAACTTCATATTCTCTTGAGTATTTCCCATTAGTAACAAATAACCATTTAGGATTATAGTACAAATTTGAGCCTTGGTGATTGGGATTGCATGAAGTGCCTTCAG
>NW_017722663.1:0-8194 GCF_001865875.1 Lupinus angustifolius | reverse complement strand
TATACAAGGGAGTGTCCTAGCAAAACAGAATGGGTTACAATAGTAAATACTAGTGTTATGTTAAAAGAAAATGCTAAGCACACCTTATTTTAAATAGAAATACTACTAAAATATGAGTTAATATTGAATTAGTAGATTTTGTGCTTTATTCAACTCTTATGATTTGATTGGTGGTCTTCTGAATTACAGGCATATGGTAATGATAGGAAAGAAGTTAGAGTTACATTGCCATGATCAATAACTTTGTCCTTTGAATTTCTTCATCAGTTCCAGAACAATCAAGATAATGAAGAATAGAAGGTTCTACAACAAAATAGATTATCTCTCTTTGTCTATTAGTTGAGATTCCTGTAATTGTATGTGAAATTCATTCCTAAGTAGCAAGCAATGATGTATCAATTAATATGTTTTTGTTTGTGATTCACCATATGGTGCTTTAATAGAAACCATACAATTTTCAATTTTTTTGTCTACTAGCAGATTGAATTATTGATACAGTTACATAACCTTTTGTAACTGGATGGTTTTTAGTTATTTAAGTTGTTGTTGATCAAGTCCTGATACATCTATAAAAAATTTCTGTAATTATTATTAGCTAGCAAATATTTAATTTTATTAGAAATGACCATTATAATATTTAATATAAAGATTCGGCACATCAAGATGAGGATATGAGTATGTATGAAAAAAACTTCAAATAAATTTAATTAGCCACAGTTTCGCTGTGGCAAAATCAACAAGTTAGCCACAGTTGTGGTGTATCAAAATCAACAGCTTAGCCACGGTTGCGTGCATCATTGTTTTGTACTATTAGTGACTTCCCAGGTCTAGACAACTTATCTGGATGGAACACTCATACATCACTTGCTTGTCCATCATGTAATTTTGATACAGAGTCTAAATGGCTAAAGTTTGGCGGAAAATATTGCTTCATGGGACATCGTCGATATTTACCACTAGATCATAATTGAAACTCTTCAGGAGAAATTGAAACTCGAAAAATGCAAGCAATTCAGGTTTGGCATTTGGAAAAAACTAAAAAAGTTATTGTGGAACTCAATGGTTATGGACAAGGCAATGACAATGGCTCAAACTTACTTGTGAGGTTTCTTGGTAAACTAGCTCAAAACTCAACAATTTGTCCTATTTATGTTAAAAGATGGGATTGGATGTCAAAGGATAATAGATACCAACAATGGAAATATATTGAGGTAATTATTTAAAAAATTTGCAATTTTAATAATTTTTTCCTATTGTCATTGAAAATTGACTAGCGTATTTAATAATGTGTGAAGGAAAATTTTGAGTTTGATTATGTTGCTGGAGTCAAATGGGCTATGAGTACTCTAGGTGAAAGATGGAGGGCCTATAAATATAGGTTAAGGTGTAAGTATTTCTATCCTAATAAAAGTAAGGAAGACATACTTGCTAATCCTCCTCCAGGTTTAGATTGTGCTGATTGGACTGCATTTGTGCATCATTATAAGGAGGATAAGATGAAGGTAAACATTATGTTGTGAAGTATTTAATTTCTCCAAGACTTGTATTTTTTTAATATAATGACTACAATGTTTGGCAATTGTAGAAACAAAGTTTGGCGAACACTAGAAGTCGCAAAAATCTTAAAGTTTCCCATGCTGGTGGTAGTATGAGCAATGCAAGGAGAGGTCGTAAAATGGTAAGTTGTCCTAGGTAATTGTATTATTGTACAGAACAAAGTTTTGTGAATGTAAAAACTTATGTTTTATTATTGTAAAGAATGAAGTTTTGTGAATGTAAAAACTTATGTTTCATTGGTTGTGTTAGGAGCTAAAATTGCAAAGACCTGTATGTCGTGGTGAGGTTGTTTTGTCAACTTTATTGAAGAAGGATGGAAGCTATGTAAGCGAAGAAGGAAAAACTCTAGCTGTAAGTAATTTAAAGTCTTTTCATACATGATGTGTTACATATGTCCTAAAAAGTGTATCATTTTTAGAACCATTTCCTAAGTTGTGAAATGGATAATGGTATGCAGTTAGTTAGGTAGGCAAACGCATAATATCATTTTGTCCTTTCTGATTCTATTGATGCAATTTTCCATTATAGGTTACTGCCATGCAATTTGCATTTTGCCACTATATAAATTATTAATTTCTTGTTATTTAATAGGATAAAATATCAGAGCATTTACCTCAAGATCAAGAAAATGTCACTACTTCAGGTGTTTCATCAAAGGTATTTGCTCATCCTAATGATGCAATTGGAAAAGCATATGGAGCTGAACATTCAGGTCGAGTGCATGGTTTGGGCACTGGTATTTGTCCCTCCAGTGTTTTTGGAACGTCTAGACATTTTACTGGTTTTTTGAATTCTAGTGGCTCTAGTCAACATGTTGAAGACTTGAAGAAATATGTAGAAACTTTGGAAGTAAAACTATCAGGGTATGCAGAGACCAAGGAGCAACTTGCACATACTCAGAATCGTTTGGCTACTCTTGAGAAGTTTCTAGTCGAAAAATTTGGTAGTGAGTTAACCACTTTCGCTCGTGATGTTCCACCATCTTAGATATGGTTTCTTAAAATTCATGAACTTATATGATCATAACATTTTGCATTTTGTGTTTATCAGCATTTTTGAATGTTAAACATTTGGTAATTGTATAAGATTCAATTTTATTATTATTAGCTAGCAAATATTTAATTTTATTATAAATTTACCATTATATTATTGAAAATAAAGATTGTGAGACAATGACACATTTGGATCATGAGAGGAGTATGTAAGAAAGTAACTTTAAATAAATTTAATTAGCCACGGATGTATTGTGGAAAAATAAGCAACTTAGCCACGGTTGTGGTGTGGCAAAATCAGAAACTTAGCCACGGTTCGACTGTAGCTGAATTAAATAGACTGTGGCTAAATAGATGTTACCACATTTCACAGAAGTGTAGCGAAATAACATAATGACCGTGGCTATATTTTAGCAACGCCATTCCTTGCCACAACGACATTAAGTGTGGCCACTCAATCTAGCTACGGTTTTTCCCTACTTTAGCCACGGTTTCAACCGTGGCTAACAGGAAGTTTTACTGTAGTGTTTGATGGGTCATTATTTTATTTAAGGTTAAGGTAGTTTTTGTTTATTTGAATTGATATATATATTTATCGTGTTAGTTATTATTTGTATTTATTATTCCATTGTTTGTAGTAACTTTTGGTCGTATAATAAATGATTTGTACTAATTCATATTAGAGTTTGACTAATCTATACTGTTTTAAAAATTAGACATGGTATCTAAGCATTTTCATCATTTGTGACATGTTTGGTTACTATTCAACTCCAAGATGTTGAAAATTCAGAACTTCGATTAGCCATATCTCTTTGTCATATCACCATCTCATTAGTATTCACTATTGTTTTCTCTCAAAATCACAATTCCACAATAAATGCAAAAAATAACCAAATAACAAAATAGTTTCCGATATAATAATTCATTTTCTTCCCTTATTTCTATAAATTGTAATCATCACATTGACGATTATTCTAGTAGTGTCTTATCTCATATTAACGAATTATGTTAGTAGTTAATTCTTTTCCTATTTACGATCATCCCGATGGTGATTAAAACAATGTGTTCTATTGTCATCAACGTTCACTCCATTATTGTCTTTTCTCTCATTGATGATTTATGTTGGTAATGATTTATTTTCTCATCGACGATCTTTCTTATCAACACAATTAATTATATAGTTCATAAATTAGTTTTTCCTATCAAACTAATTAATAATTTAGATAAAATTATCCGAAATTAGTTATATTCAATAATATAATTTAACTTTAAATAACTCTGAGACAAAAAAGTTGGACTAGTGTATAAAATGATTATTCAAGAATATGGTTTTAAATGTTAGGACATTACATAATATTTAATATCAAAATAATGGTGTATGGATAATTTAGTTGTTTTTTTGACGTCTAAGTTTAAATACATGTATCCTCAATTTTTTTAAAGGATATTTGGATTGATCGATCATTAGTTTATTTAAGGTTAAGAAAATTTTAATTTATTTGAAATTATCTATATGTTTATCTTATTAGTTATTATTTGTTTTTATTATTCTATTGTTTGTAATAACTTTTGGTTGTATAATAAATCATTTAGACTAACTCATACTAGAGTTTGACCAATCTATACTATCTTAAATTTATACATGGTATCTAAGCAGTTTCACTATTTATGACATGTTTGATTACTATTCCACTTCAAAGTGTTGAAAATTCGAAATTTCGATAAGTCATCTCTCATTTCATTCACCATTTCATTAGTATTCATTAATTGTTTCTCTCCAACTCACAATTTCCTTAATAAATTCAAATAATATTCGAATAAAAATAATATTTTTCAATTATAATAATTCAATTTCTTCCCTTATTTTTATAAATGGTAATCATCACATTAACAATTATCGTAGTATTGTCTTTTCTCATATTAACGAAGTATGTGAATAGTAAGTGTTTCCCTATTGACAATAACCCCAATGGTGATTATAACATTATGTTCTATTGTCATTGGCGTTCATATCACTATTATAGTTTCTCTCATTGATAATTTATGTTAGTAATGATTTAATTTCCCATCAACAATCATTCTTATCAACACAACTAATTATATAGTTTGTAAATTAGTTTTGCTTATCAACATAATTAATCATCTAGATATATGTCCCAAGTTAGTTATATTCAATAATTAATTTAACTTAAAATAACTCATTTAATTGCAGATAAAAAATTTGGACTGGTGTATAAAATAATTATAGTAGATTATAATTTTAAATGCCAGGACCTTCGTAATATCTAATATCTAAATAATGGGGTACTGAATCTTTAGTTGATTTTTGACTTATGAGTTTGAATACATGTATATCCTCAATATTTTTGGAGGATATTTGCATTATATTGCAATTTGCCAAGAGAAGAATTCATCTCATTCATTGATTCAATTCAATTACATTGCTGTCTATTTATACATTGAGAAAGAAAGAAAAGCTATAGCAGAAGCAGTTTTCTTGTTTAGCAAGAAAGTAGAATGTATCTAATCTAAGCTAGATTCATTAATGAATGATGAAGCTAAAATGTATCCAGGTGCATTCAGCATGAATTGGAGAAGTAAAAGCAGACTAGATTCATTTGTTGATGAGTAGCTTAGGAAGCAAGTTACTTGTGGATAGTTTGCCTTCCTTTGATATGTTGATGTAAACTAAATACATCAATACATTAATCGATCATTATCTTATTTAGGATTAAGGTAGTTTTAATTTATTTGAATTTATCTATATGTTTATATTGTAAGTTATTATTATTTTTTCTTTTTCGGTCGTTTGTAACAACTTTTAGTTATATAATAAATCAATTGGACTAACTCATACCAGAGTTTGACCAATTTGTACTATCTTAAATTTATACATGATGCCTAAGCAGTTTCATCATCTGTGACATGTGCGGATACTATTATCTCCAAGGTGTTGAAAATTCGATACTTCAAGTAGCAATCTCTATTTGTCATATCACCATCTCATTATTATTCATTAATTTGTTTCTCTCAAACTCACAATTCCACATTAAAGAATATCCAAATAGAAAAAATACTTTTCCAATTCAATAATTGACTTTCTTCCGTTATATCTATAAATGGTAATCATCATATTGATGATTATTTCAGTACTGTCTTCTCTTAAATTAATAAATAATGTTATTAGTTAATTCTTTTTCTATTGACAATTATCGAGTGGTGATTATAAAATATGTTCAATTGTCATCGACGTTCATATCACTATTGTCTTTTCTCTCATTGAAAATTTATGTTAATAATGATTTAATTTCTCATCGAAAATCATTCTTATCAATAATTATATCATTTGTAGATTTGTTTTTCTTATCAACATAATTAATTATTTAGATATAGGTCTCAAGTTAGTTATATTCAATAATATATTTAACTTAAAATAACTCCATTAACCCACTTTCCCCAAACTAAAAACCCTAACCTAGGCTTCCCTCAATCCTTCTTGTAAACCTTCATCACGGTTCAGTTCTAATTACAATGGACAAAGGACGTGGACAAAGAATCAAAACAACCGCGATACGTCCACCGCATGCTCCAAGTGTCGTGCCTTCTCAAACAGCAAGGGAGGACCACGGGGACCCATATTATTCAATAATTCTACAAGAAACAAGGCTGCAGAAATTTTAGGGAAGAAAACCTACATACATTCGGTTTGATAATGTGGATTGGCTTGTGGAACAAAACTTCGAGTTCCGGATTGGTTTGCAAGATCAAGGGGTTGTCCCCTTCTTGGAACTGAAAGGTAACATTTGCCTTGCTCTAGTTAGGGAGTTCTACTCGAATTTTAGATATAAGAATGGGAAATATTGGTCGATGGTAGTTGGAAAGTTGTTCGAAATTACTGAAGAAATCTTTATGAATGTGGGTGGATTAGCTTCTTCTGGTGCTAGTTTGAGTGATTGTGGCTGGGAAAACGACCACTACTTCGATGCTGTTGAAATGTATAAGTCGTGCCTGCGTAGACCACAACTCTATGTACAAGGAGAATTGACTAAAGCTGGATCTCTGTCGGTAGAAAATAGGCTCCTACACTACTTGATTGCCTACATTTTAATTCAGAGAAACACAAATCATGCACAACCTACCTTGAACGATTTGAGATTTATGTTTGCTGTGAAAGAGACCATAATGATAAATTGGTCTGAAGAAATTCTGAAGGTCATGTATAGCGTCTCTACAGAGTTTAATTCACAAGATGGGCATCTACAAGTATGGCAACACTTGGAAATATCAAGAAGACTACAACAATGTGAACCTTGACCCTTCCGGTGAAAATGATCAAGACATTAATCAAGAGCCTTTTGCTGCAACTCAGGGGGAGCATTTTGGACACGCATAACAGGAATTTGTATTGGACAAGCTTATATGGATACTATGAAACAACGTTTGAATAATCAGATAGATCTTCATTTTCAGTCGCTTAAGGATTCACATCATACGGATTTGGAGCATTTTGAGGAGCGTCAAATGAGTACATTGACAACCATTATCAATCCTTGCGGAACTTCATTCAGACTACTTCTGATTCTCATACTAGAAGAATATGTGTTGAGCTCAACAAGTTAAGTGTCTTAATCAAGGGTGGTTGTAGCTCGTCGACTCCTGACAACCAGAATCCTCCATCTCATCCTTAGATAGGAAGCCTTAGAACCTTAGATTATCCTTTCCTACCCAATGGACATTGTTGTTCCTACTTTCTCTCGAGAATTGTGTCTTCTACCCAATGGACATTGTTGTTCCTACTTCCTCTCGAGAATTGTGTCTTTGCTTAACATTGCTATTTCATTTCGTTTTGGATTGTAACTAACTCTAATCTACTGCTGCACTATTGTTTTACATGTTAAATTTTTCGAATTATTATGTTCATGCTTGATTTTTAATTATGTTACATATAGCACTTTTCGTTGTTTGTAATGGATCTTGATCATGATTGGTATATGTGACAATGTTGAATGATTGTGCCTGCTGCAAAATACTCAAATTTATCAATTGCGTAATCATTCCATGCTTAATTTGCTCATGCATAACTCTTTCATGCCATTCAAACTATTCTGCTGCTATCTGGTGTACATTTAATCGATTAACTACACCACTTAATCGATTAAATGCAATAAAAATTGTGCATTTGTTCAAGCTTCTTCCAGCTGGTTATTTAGTTATCTACCCAGGTTTAACTGATAAATTACAGTCTGTTAATAACCCTTATAACTCTCCTAACCTTTGACTAGAATTGAATATACTTATCTTTTTGATAATGTCAAAAGGGGGAGAAAGATTGCTTGTTGCGTTACATACATTTTGCAAGTTGTATAAAGCTTTTTGCAGGTTGTTTCTATTCAACTTCCATACATACTTTACTTTTGCTTAATATACAGAGAAGCAATGCGCTTTAACTTTGGTATTCGAAAAACAACCTTTAACAACCATTCTGCAAATTCATCATCTAGCTTATCCCTCAACAAATTGAAGATTTTTGATGAAGTGTTTGTCATCATCAAAAGGGGGGAGATTGAAAGTGCAAAATGTCAAGAATAGCACTAGCATATCTTAGCCTATGTTTTGATGAAGACAAGGTTCTAACAAAGCTTGAA
>NW_017722662.1:0-8110 GCF_001865875.1 Lupinus angustifolius | reverse complement strand
GCATAATATAAATGGTAAAACATGTATACATATTGCACATAACATATGAGAAGTTTGCCTTGTGAAACATATGCATAAATGCTCCATTTAATCGATTAACGTGGTAGCTTAATCGATTAACATAACTGATTTTCTGTTGAATATGTGTTTTCTGTTTTAACTGTTTTGAATATCATTCTGTAAGTCCGTTAATCGATTAAATGGTAGTCTTAATCGATTAACGTGTCTGTTTTGTATTATAACTGAAATCTGTTTTTGCTATTGTAATTACTTAACTGTTTAACTGTTTTTGCAACGACTTAAACCACTTATTCACCGTGCTATAAATATGAGGCTTCTCTTAGAACTCATTAGCATTCATTCTATTTGTTTAGGGCTGTATTAGAGAGTCTTTGCATTCGTATTTTCACTATTATTTTGCTTGAGAGTTGCATGTGTGAGAGGAGAGATTATGCTGTTTTTCTGTAACATGCTTTATGTTTCTGCATAATTTGATATTCATTTGATATTGCTCACATCATCATGCATTAGATTCTGATTGAAAGAAACTTGTTGTATACTGTATTCTGATTAACTCACTTTTATATTGATGGCTTAACTGAATAGGATAAAGGGTTAATCGTTAGTCTTTACATTGTAATATCTTAGGCTTTATGTGCTTAGAATACCTTGATTTTAACGTGTGTTGTGTAGTCTGGATTTATCTCTTGGTGTGAAATCGCCATAGAGATTGAAGTTCTTCACCAAGGCAGGGAGGTCTTGATTTGAGGATAAGATTCTTGGCTGGGGCTTGTTCGTGAGAAAGGTTTTCTCAAGAGGCGAAAGGGTAGAAGTCAAACCAGGTTTTAGAGATCCTAGATTTCAAGAAGGGAGTATCCCTTGTGTTTGTAAATTGAATTGGTAACTGTATCTTAATTCAATATTGTGAAGAAAGAAAATCTCCCTGATCTAGAAGGGGAGGCTTGGATGTAGTTTGCAGTGGACCGCAAACGAACCAGGATAAAAATCCTTTTGCACTGTTCTTTCTTTCTTTATCTTGTTTCTATTTCTTGCATTGATACACTGAATATATACTTGGGAATTTGGATATATGTTTAATGCTATATAGTTAACACTTGTATGCGATAATATCTGAAATATATATGTTTAAAGTGTATCTTATTTGTCGTGCAATTTGCTTGTTCTGTTAATCTGTTCTGTAACTGTGTTAATCGATTAAACCCTTCCGTTAATCGATTAACTGGGCAATTTTTCCAGTAGTTGGGTTGTTGTTAAAAAGCGGTGATTTTTAACTACCACACCTATTCAACCCCCCTAATCAATCATTATCTTATTTAAGATTAAGTTAGTTTCATTTTATTTAAATTTATCTATATATTTATCTTGTTAGTTATTATTTGTGATTATTATTCTATCGTTTGTAACATATTTTGGTCGTATAATAAATTATGTGGATTAATCATACTAGAGTTTTATAAATCTTTACCATATTAAATTTATACATGTTATCAAAGTAGTTCCATCATCTGTGACATGTTTGATCACTATTCTATTCCAAGGTGTTGAAAATTTAGGAATTTTGATTAGTAATCTCTCATTTCATTCACCATTTCATTAATATTCATTAATTGTTTCTCTCCAACTCACAATTTCCTTATTAAATTCAAAAAATATTCGAATAAAAAAATATTTTTAAATTATAATAATTCAATTTCTTCCCTTATTTTTATAAATGGTAATCATCACATTAACAATTATCGTAGTATTGTCTTTTCTCATATTAACGAATTATGTGAATAGTTAGTCTTTCCTTATTGACAATAACCCCAATGGTGATTATAACATTATGTTCTATTGTCATTGGCGTTCATATCACTATTATATTTTCTCTCATTGATAATTTATGTTAATAATGATATAATTTCTCATCAACAATCATTCTTATCAACGCAACTAATTATCTATTTTGTAAATTAGTTTTGCTTTTCAACATAATTAATCATCTAGATATATGTCCCAATGTAGTTATATTCAATAATTAATTTAACTTAAAATAACTCATTTAATTTCAGATAAAAAATTTGGACTGGTGTATAAAATAATTATAGTAGATTATAATTTTAAATGCTAGGACCTTACGTAATATCTAATATCTAAATAATGGTGTACTGAATCTTTAGTTGATTTTTGACTTATGAGTTTGAATACATGTATCCTCAATATTTTTGGAGGATATTTGCATTAATCGATCATTATCTTATTTAAGATTAAGGTTGTTTCAATTTATTTGAATTTATCTATATGTTTATATTGTAAGTTATTATTATTTTTTGTTATGCGGTCGTTTGTAACAACTTTTAGTTGTATAATAAATCAATTGGACTAACTCAAACCAGAGTTTGACCAATTTGTACTATCTTAAATTTATACATGATGTCTAAGCAATTTCATCATCTGTGACACGTTCGGTTACTATTCTGCTCCAAGGTGTTACAAATTCAAAACTTCAATTAGCAATCTCTATTTGTCATATCACCATATCATTATTATTCATTAATGTTTTTCTCTCAAACTCACAATTCCACATTAAATCTGAAAAATATCCAAATAGAAAAAATACTTTTCCAATTCAATAATTGACTTTCTTCCGTTATATCTATAAATGGTAATCATCATATTGATGATTATTTCAGTACTGTCTTCTCTTAAATTAATAAATAATGTTATTAGTTAATTCTTTTTCTATTGACAATTATCGAGTGGTGATTATAAAATATGTTCAATTGTCATCAACATTTATATCATTATTGTCTTTTCTCTTATTGATAATTTATGTTAATAATGATTTAATTTCTCATCGAAAATCATTCTTATCAATAATTATATCATTTGTAGATTTGTTTTTCTTATCAACATAATTAATTATTTAGATATATGTCTCAAGTTAGTTATATTCAATAATATATTTAACTTAAAATAACTCATTTAATTGTAACTCATAGAAGAACAAGAAAGAAACACGACTTTATTAATGGAAGTTCTTGAACTAGAGCTTGCACCGTAGGGAAGAAGAAGGAGAAGCTATAACTCGTTTCTAAGTATATTGCCAAAATAGTAAGTACCTAACTAAACTAACTAGGCTTATATAAAAGGAAAACTCCCTCACTAACTAGCAACCTGAAAAAGGAAATTGGGCCTAGGAGAGCAACAAGCCCAATAAGAGAAATAAAAATATAGCTAAACAACACAATAAGCAAAAAACAGAATCCGGTTGATTAGGAATAAGATGAAGAGAACACTGCTTGAATGGCAATGAAGCTATGATTTATAAGTGGCTTTTCGCCCTCCTCCCTCAAGTTGGATAGTGTAAATCACACAGACCAAACTTGCTGTTGAAGGTGTGAAAAGGATTTGGGTGAAGAGGTTTTGTAAAAGCATATGTGAATTGATCCGAGGATGGAATTGGGAGTAAATACACTAAACCTTTCTGAATCGTTTTCCTTACAACATTGTAATCGATTTCAACGAGATTGGTACAATTATGAAAGATAGGGTTAGGAATCAAGTATATTGTAGTGCATTTGTCGTAGTGGACAAATGTAGGGTTGAGTAATGGAAGATGGAGGACGTGGAAGAGATAGTTGAGCCCTTTGATGTCACAAATTAAGCTCCCTAATGCCCTATATTAAGCTTTTGAGGAAGATCTACTAGTTGTGTTCTACTTCTTAGTTTTCCATAAGATAATTGATGATCCAAGGAGGATGCAAAAACCTGTTATTGATTTTATGGTGTTAAGACAACATGTCAATCTGAATTCGCAAACATAGACAATTTGAGGTTTGAAGTAGATGAGAACATTACCTCTTGGGCAGGAGAAGATTTAAAATAATGCAAAACTCTTAAGGTTGCTTTTTGATGAGATTTTTTTCGATTTTCCATGTAGAGGCTTAGCTACTATACTGCATATGAGATGTCAAGGTTAGAGATGGTGAGGTAGATGAGCCTACCAACTAATTGTATGAAGGAAGAAGTATCTAGAAATGGTGAACCCTGATCAAAATGGAATTTAATGGAAAGATTAAATGGAGTCCTTGCTAGTTTAGAAGCAAGACTGTGAAATTATTCTAGTAAGGAGATGGTGTATTTTCTTTGGTTAAGGTGGACTCCAACAGCTAATCAAGCAATTTCAAGCCCTAAGAAATATCTCAATGGACCTAGCTCCTTAATTTTTTATGTCGTCTAATTTTTTTTACATGGTTTATCTTAGGCGTATTGTTAACTACAATAATAAGACCATCAACATAGACAAGAATAGATATAAAAGTAATGGAAATTGAGTTAGTAAAAAGTGCATGATATGCTGTAGAATGTTGAAAACTCGGGGATAAAATCTTTGTTGACAGAGTGCTGTGCCACTCACGAATAGCTTGTTTAAAGCCATCGAGGGATTTGTCTAGCATATACACCAGTGGAGAATGATATGGTAACAATCAAGGGGGGGCATATAAACCTCTTCATGGAAATCACCAAGCAAGAATGCATTTTGATGTCAAGTTGCTCTATAAACCATGATTTTGCAACTGCCAACACAAGAACCACCCTTACCGTAGTGATTTCTACCTTAGGAGAGAAGCTAGAAAAGTAGTCCATCCCTTCCATTTTGATGAATCCCTTGGCTACAAGACATGCCTTATATCTCTCTAGAGTTCCATCTGCTTGATGTTTTGTTTTATACACCCATTTTCAACCAATGATGTATTTGTCATTTGAAGGAGGAACAAGGGACCATGTTTTGTTATGATCAAGTGCTAAAAGATCCTATTTCATGGCTTCTTGCAAGAAAGGGTGTTGAGAAGCATGTTCGTACGAAGTTGGTTATGTTGTAGTGGAGATAGTAAGTCAAACATTTCTATAGGAGACAAAGTTGTTTGCATAGCTAATAAAAGATGATAAGGGATAATTTATACCTTTAGATGAAGTAGTTATCCTAGGAAGAAAAACATCAATATTACAATGATAATCGCTTTGGTAGAGGGTAATTTTTTTGTCCTTAAAGATTGTCTTAATGCTATAGAGTTAGAACTAGGAGTATCTAAACGTGGTGAGGAATGAATGGTGGTGTCTGTTGGGTCATTGGTAGATGAAGTGGGAGTAGGGGAATGGATTTGTTAGTCAGAGGAGTAGGTAGTAGTTGATGTTGGTACACAAGGGCTCTATACTTCACCTAGAAGGGGTGAATATGTGTTTCAGTATATGATTACTGTTATTCGCTTAACAAAAAAGATTCTACAATTTTCCTTATTTTTTAATTGATTAACTAGTGCTTTAATCAGTTAACTAAGTTTGCACATAATTGATTAACTAAGAACTTAATTGATTAATCAGTTCTTATTTCTTGAAAAACAGTTTTTTTCAATCACTAAGATTACCAACATTCAACAAATCTTGTATGCACTCTTACAGGTGATAACATGGAGTTAATGCACAGAACAAAATATGCACTTAACACAAAATGATATGAAGGCCAAGTTAAGTAAATCAAACAATGTGCAAACATAAAGACTAAAGGGATAAGAAAAATGAGACAATGGCTTTTATCCCCCAATAGTCTTCTCGTGCATAGTTCTATCATACCATACATTAATATGACCCAAACTCATGTGCCATAATTTTTTAGCATCATGATCAGAATGTACTGAAATTTTTTCAGCCACACTAACAACTCCACCTACAATTATATTCCCTAACAACTTCTAAGTGTTCCCAGTAGTCCACTTTCCTTTCATCAAAGTCAGAGCACCTTTGCATACTCGAAGAGTATCACGATCCCTACCAGCTTTATAGCTACATCCTTTGGCTTGCAATGTCCCCAAAAAATCAAATTTTTCTACAAATCTGGTATTGTCTAACTTCACATAATATTTTTACTACACCATCATCCATCACAATTTTGAATTCTCCCATGCTAATAATTGTATATTCTTTATTATTTCTGAGATAAATGAAACCAAAATTCTTTGTTCTGTATGTGGTGAATAATTCTCTATTTGGCGTCATGTGGTGGAAACAACTAGTGTCAAGTATTCACTCATCTACACCATGACTTGATGATACAATTAGTAAATAACCTTCATTGTTGTAACATGAGTCATCTTTTTGTGCAATATTTGCAGATGTAGATGCATCATTTTTGCCTATCAACTTTCTAGGACTCCATTCATTGGGAAAATCATTTTGTAATACCTAGTCTGATTGATCTTAAAGCACTCTACAGGGTTTTAACCGTTGTAATTTTTTTATTTTTTATCTGGCAAGACCTCCTTTGCCTTGTCTCGTTCCACGCACTTGGCTCCCTTTCACATACATACCATCGCCCTAAGATCCTTCCCCTACATTCTATATTCTTTGAATGTGGGACAAAAATGCATATGTGATCTCATCTAGTTTGATTGAGTCTTTCCCACATGTCAATGTTGTCACCAAGCGTTCATAGGAACTTGGCAAAGAACTGAACAATATTATTTCTTTGTCCTCATCATCAAACTTCACATCAAGTTTCTTCAAGCCATTAATCACACATTAGATGTGTTTAGACGTCGTTTTAAATCAATACCCTCCCGCATATTCAAGTCATAGAGTTTTTGTTTCAAATACAAATTGTTTGCTAGAGAATTTGACATGAACTGCTTCTCAAATATCTTCCATACCTGTATTGGCAATGTCAAATTCATAATGTGATACATCACCTCATCTGGTATACAAAGTTATATGGTTCCAACAACCTTCTCCTTAAACTCTTTCCAATCCAGTTGATGCATATCATATGGTTTATTCTCATGCAACGCCTTTGACAGAATTTGTTGAGGCAACACATCTTTAACCCTCATTTGCTACAATTGAAGTTACTAGTTCCAACAAACTTCCTCATCTCAAAGTTGGCACCTAGGTTAAGAACAATCTTATATCAATTGTTGGGAATAAGTGAACAATCAAATAATAAGAGAGAACATGGATAAGAGAAAATAACATGAGGAATTTGGTAACGATATTCTACCAGTTGTGCATACATCTCCAGGAGCGTTGAGAGTCTATCACTATGTATTAGATAATAAGGATTTGTTTTGCGACTATTTTTCTCCTTGTATATTAGGTTTACATAAGATATAAATATATAGCCCTTTACTCCAACCCTTTCACTATTTGTCCTCTAGTGTCAAATAATGACATTCATATATGACTATTCTTATGCTTTTTCCATCACTAGTCCTTATTTATTTATCGATTCATTATGTAAATATATCAAATGACTAAAGAAAATAAATCTAAATTCCTTGACAAATTAATCATTTATTCATAATAATATGGATGTTAGAATGACTAGTTCAATTAATCATATTCCTAGACATCAATATGTTACTAGTTGATATATTATAGATGTAGTTTAAACATAAAAATTCTCATTATTCATCTTTGAACCTTAGATAATGCATTGAGAGCAACACTTGTTGAGAGAGGCAGTCATGAACCTAAATTGGATTAGTTCCTTATTGTTGAAAGTCGGTTTCTCGGTGTTTTATTGGGAGTTTTCTCCTCTCAACAAATCATCCTGACAGTAGTGCAAATTTGTTGAAAGATTAATACTCTGATTTTCGTTATGTTCATTTTGTTTAATTAAGTAAGAGAACTCCGTTTTATTCATTGTTCGCCATCTCGGCTTTGTTGAAATAAATTCCAACGCCGGTATAATGGTTTCAAGAATATTCCAGTTACAACTTACTTTTTTAATAATCATGTAAATAAGTCATTCCTTCTTTGCCTCATCTCGGCTTTGTTAGAATAAATTCTAACACCGGTATAATGGTATCGAAGCAATTACCTATTACATAATCATTAAGTATCTTTGAATACCATCTCGGTTTTGTGGAATAAATTCCAACATCGATTTAATGGTATTCTAATATATAAAAGTGATGAATAATTAGTTGTTAGATACAAATAAATAGATAAAGAACAAAAGAATAATAAATTTAGTGACCTTTATTTATTACTCCCTTTCGGGTTCATTTTATTAACAAACCAAACTTCTTCCTTAAGGAAGGTTGGTATTAAA
>NW_017722661.1:0-797 GCF_001865875.1 Lupinus angustifolius | reverse complement strand
CCTTCAGAATGGGTTTGGTCTCTTGACCAAGTAGCTTAGTCACCTCCTTGTGCATGACACATCAAAGCTAGTTGTGGGCTACGAGACCAGCTATTGCGAGCTACTTCTGAAAAGCCTATGGTGGGCTACTTGAGGTGAGGTCATTGATGACTTCATGGTTTGCTTGATGGTTAAGTCAAGTCTAATACACACCACTTTATTGGGAGTTTTCTCCTCTCAACAAATCATCCTGACAGTAGTGCAAATTTGTTGAAAGATTAATACTCTGATTTTCGTTATGTTCATTTTGTTTAATTAAGTAAGAGAACTCCCAGCAGCTTCTGACCGTGTTGACTGGGACGTGGCTTGGTGCTTACTAATCTGGTCAGGAGTCTAGTTCTCCACTGAGCTGCTTGGTTAGAGCGCTGAGTTGCTTGTTCAGCAGCTTGGTCTTGTGCCAAGCTCGTGTCTGACCGTGTCTAGCAGATTTCTGACCGTGTCAGGTCTAGTCTGATGCTAGGCTGAGCGGCTAAGTAGGTCCACTCAGCTGCCTGGTTGAGCAGTTTGCTTGGTCAAGCTGGTGACCATGTCAAGCTGGTGGCCAGGGCAGCTCAGTGGGGCCGTTCCACGCTTAGCTGTCTGGTTGAGCACCTTGATTTCTTGACTTTTTTGCTTTGTTGACCATGAATCTTTTTGTCTTCTTTTTTCATTTTAATTCCTACAAAATACATGAAAAGGAAATACAAACACAAATATACTAAATTGTGATATTTTGTATAAAAAGTATTGTTTTAAGTTGGTTTTTCTCAATTATGCTT
>NW_017722660.1:0-326 GCF_001865875.1 Lupinus angustifolius | reverse complement strand
ACAAGGAATTGCCTAATAAAATGAATCATATAAATATGTCAAAGCACAAATAATGGGTTTGAACATTTTTTGATTGGTTTTTGTTTAAAGGGAATATAAGGACACATAATGCTTCAAACAAGAAATCAAATGCTTTTGTTATAAAATATGTGTAACAATTGACCTAACCAAATATTTTTCTAACAAAAGTATAGTGTTTCTTGCACACAAGTTCAAAATTGGAACTTTTTAAGGGTAAGTGTTTCACTCAAAATTTTCAAACATTTGTTTGTAGTAATTTGAACTTGTTTTTCATCTCACCTATTCTCTTAAATTGCATAATCAAT
>NW_017722659.1:0-1954 GCF_001865875.1 Lupinus angustifolius | reverse complement strand
TAATGCTTCAAACAAGAAATCAAATGCTTTTGTTATAAAATATGTGTAACAATTGACCTAACCAAATATTTTTCTAACAAAAGTATAGTGTTTCTTGCACACAAGTTCAAAATTGGAACTTTTTAAGGGTAAGTGTTTCACTCAAAATTTTCAAACATTTGTTTGTAGTAATTTGAACTTGTTTTTCATCTCACCTATTCTCTTAAATTGCATAATCAATCAAAGATCACTAAGGTCTTCTTTTTTGTTGTAATGAGGCTTGGTTTGGATAATGTTTTTCTAGATTTTTCAAGGCTAAGTTTAAAAAGAGAGCATTGTTGGAATTTTTCTCAATGGAATACTTTTACTCTTCTTCTTTTTTCTCCATTATTTTTCCCAACCTCTTTAACTTTGAACCTTGGCTTCTATTTTTCTCAATCTCTTTTTGTTTTTGGAAGCAAAGTCCACCAATTTTCCCCCCAACTTGATTCTTTCAAACTACTCTTTAAAAATTTAATGCTCTCTTAGAACATTTTTTTCAATTCGGTTTTATGGGATAATTTGAAAAAAATTCATTTCATTTGTTTGGCTCAAAGGGGCTTACAAATTTAGTTGAAATAAAAACTCTAAACTAAGAAATGAAGAAAGAACTTCAAAGAGAGGTTCCTCGTGAGAGGTTTCCTTCTTTCAAGTGTTTTTGATCTTTTTTGGTGTGTTTTTATGTATGTTGCTCGAAGGGAATGGTCTCCTATTTATAGGCCTCAATGCCATACCGCTGAGCTGCTTAGATGGACCGCTAAGCAGCGGACTAAACCCTTCAGAATGGGTTTGGTCTCTTGACCAAGTAGCTTAGTCACCTCCTTGTGCATGACACATCAAAGCTAGTTGTGGGCTACGAGACCAGCTATTGCGAGCTACTTCTGAAAAGCCTATGGTGGGCTACTTGAGGTGAGGTCATTGATGACTTCATGGTTTGCTTGATGGTTAAGTCAAGTCTAATACACACCACTCAGCGCACCTACTTCACCACTAAGCTGCTTGTTCAGCAGCTTCTGACCGTGTTGACTGGGACGTGGCTTGGTGCTTACTAATCTGGTCAGGAGTCTAGTTCTCCACTGAGCTGCTTGGTTAGAGCGCTGAGTTGCTTGTTCAGCAGCTTGGTCTTGTGCCAAGCTCGTGTCTGACCGTGTCTAGCAGATTTCTGACCGTGTCAGGTCTAGTCTGATGCTAGGCTGAGCGGCTAAGTAGGTCCACTCAGCTGCCTGGTTGAGCAGTTTGCTTGGTCAAGCTGGTGACCATGTCAAGCTGGTGGCCAGGGCAGCTCAGTGGGGCCGTTCCACGCTTAGCTGTCTGGTTGAGCACCTTGATTTCTTGACTTTTTTGCTTTGTTGACCATGAATCTTTTTGTCTTCTTTTTTCATTTTAATTCCTACAAAATACATGAAAAGGAAATACAAACACAAATATACTAAATTGTGATATTTTGTATAAAAAGTATTGTTTTAAGTTGGTTTTTCTCAATTATGCTTAAGATAAGTGTCATAAAAGTGTATGAATTTTAGGTATATTTGGCACTTATCAAACTCCCCCCAACTTAAAACTTTGTTTGTCCTCAAACAAAAGGTGAAAATTATCCGAAAAATCAATTTGGCTAAAAGTGATGATGATGGTAATGATCAACATGATTTCAAAATGTATAAGCATGTCAAAAATAGATTTCAATGAGATTTTTTATGAATTGTGAATTTTGACACATAATGCTTCAAACAAGAAATCAAATGCTTTTGTTATAAAATATGTGTAACAATTGACCTAACCAAATATTTTTCTAACAAAAGTATAGTGTTTCTTGCACACAAGTTCAAAATTGGAACTTTTTAAGGGTAAGTGTTTCACTCAAAATTTTCAAACATTTGTTTGTAGTAATTTGAACTTGTTTTTCATCTCACCTATTCTCTTAAATTGCATAATCAAT
>NW_017722658.1:0-27194 GCF_001865875.1 Lupinus angustifolius | reverse complement strand
AAAAAAGCCCCCCAATCCCCCCCCCCCCCCTCCAACTTGATTCTTTCAAACCATTCTTTAAAAATTTAATGCTCTCTTAGAACATAGTTTCAATTTAATTTATGAGATAATTTGAAAAAAAGTGATTTCATTTGTTTGGCTCAGAGGGGCTTATCAAAGGATGTTCCTAATTTGGTTTGGAAATTTTGGCCTTAGGTTCAACTAATCAAAGAACATGCCTTGATCACTTCTTATCATTTTTATGCAATTAAGAGATTTAAAGATTCAAACAAGTCTAATTAGACAAATCAAATGTTGATTCTCACTCATGTGTTTGGCTCACTCCCTTACTTGGTTTGGATTCACACTTTTTTTTGAGTTTTTTGAACAAACAAATTTACTTTTTGCATATTTACACAATCTAGTCAAAAAGAAATTTTTTTTGAATTACATCAAGTCTTGTCCCCCTATTTAAATGAAAACTTATCCTCAAGTCTTAAAAATTTTTGGAAGTTACTTGATGTGATTTAAAAAATTTGTTCAACTTCTCTAAATTTTAGAACATAAAAATAAAAAATTAACATGACTAATAAAAAAGATACTCTATTAATGTTAACTTGCAGAGAACATAAATTAAAAACATAATTTGGAAATGGCACAAAGAAATGCAACAAAATATGAAATTTAGTGAAAGAAACCACTGGAAAGGCTTTTTCTCATTCTGCATCATTGTCCCTTTCTTATTCTTCACTTGTACCTTGAGATCTCCCATCGGGCCATTTTGTCATTGCTACAAATTCTTCATAGGATCCTGCCTTGAAATCACGTTTCTTCCCAAAAATACTATGCAAAATTTTGTAGATGCCCTTAAGCCCACAGTAGTTTGCCTAATATTTTTTCCTCTCCAATGATGATATGTGGTGATTAGTGATCATCAATGATGATTTCAACCCATAGCTACTCTCCTAATTTATTTTAATCTTCCATAGGATTTGTCATTATCTCCAGGATATTGATTAGAATTAGGTTGTTGAGTCATTATCTTCAAATATTATGATTAGGATTACGTGGTTGAGTCCTTATCTTTAAAGATTCTGATTAGAATTAGGTGGTGGAATCATTATCTTCAAATATTAATATTAAACTTAGGTGATTATGTCTTTATCTTCAAAAATTCTTATTAGCATTATGATCTCCTTTGGTAATTTTTGGTCGTTTTAGCCTCTAATCACCTGAAATAGCATAATAGTATACATCATATGAAGAGTTAATTTCCAACCCAAGCACCTTCCCTTGCCATCCCTGAAAATAGCACCACCCCCTGTATGCCCTGGGAATCCCTTAGCTGCCCCATCAGTGTTAATTTTCACCCAACCCAGCAAGGGCATAGCCCAAGTGACCTCAGTTATTGAAGGGGCCTTGTTGTACCTGCCATTCACTTGAAAAGCTCTTAGGATAGAGAATTCCAATAAAGAGGACTTAGCACAGCAATTGGTGAAGTTGCATGTGAAAGAAGTGTTCAACTTTATCATTTGAATTGCTATGGCAAAGCTGATGGAAGTGTTATCAAACCTAGACTTATTTCTAAAGAGCCAGATAACAGCAATAGAGTTCACAAAGGCAGCAAGTAACACTTGCTTCAACTGAGGACTCCATTGAGGAGAAATGGACTGGATGCTCCTGAGAGAAGCATGATCAATGTTGTAGCCTACTTGATTTCTTAACCAAGTCCAAATCAGTTTAGCAAAATCACAGTTGAAGAAGAGATGATTAGAGGACTCCTCACTTGAACCGCACAGAGTGCACATAGAAGGCAGAACCATACCCCTCAGCTTCAAATTTTCATCAGTGGGCATTCTGTTATTATAAAGCCTCCAAGCAACAAAAGACCTGTAAGGAGGAATAGAGATGGACCACAGACTACTACACATAATGTCTAGCTGTTGAGGAGATTTGGTGAATTTATAAGCCTCTTTTGAGCTAAGAATTCCATCATTGGTGTGCAGCCAGGCCAACTTATCAGGCAGATGAGTAGCAGGAATGGGGGTTCTCAAAATACTCTAACAAACCTCAGGATTAATCCTGGACAACCTAGATGGAATTATCCAGGCAGAGTGATGGATGAAGTCAGGAATCCTAGCTAAGAGAGCAGATGAAATTTGATTAGGGATGCCAAGCAGGTTAACTAAGGTTTTGCCCAACCAATTGTCCCTCCAATATCTGATGTTGTTCCCATTGCCAAATAACCAGATAGAGTTGTCAAGGATGACCTGCCAATGCTTCCTGATGCCAGGCCAAATGGAAGACTTTATGTAAGAAGATTTAGGCTCTTTATTCCTACAAAATCTACTCTTGTAGTAGGTAGCCCATTCCTGCTGAGAAGAGTTAATTTCCCAAGCCAATTTTAACATAGATGCCTCATTCAAGAACTTGATTGGTCTTATCCCAAGCCCCCCTTCGTTGGTTGGGCAGCAGACTTTGTGCCAAGCAACTGTTACAAGCTTCTTGACCCTAGTATCACCAGACCATATGAAATTCCTTATGCAACAGTCCATTTTTTTCCAGCAAATTCACAGGCCAACTATAGATATGGAAGCTATACACTAGCATACTATGGATTATGGTCTTGACAAGCTCCACTCTGCCCATAATTGAGAGACAACAGCCGTCCCACTTGGCCAATTTATTGAAAATTCTGTCTGCTATAGGCTGCAAATGAATAGCTTTTGGTTTACCTTGGAACACAGGCACCCCAAGATAGTTGAAAGGCAAGGTTCCAGCTCCAAAACCCAGCCAGGAAGTTAACTTTCCAATCTTTCTAGTATTGGCCTGAGTGGAGAAGAACTTACACTTGCTGAGATTTAAGCATTGACCATTAGGCATAGCTTGTCGGTCTCCTCTTCATCTGAGGTGCTTGATGTCGTTTCTTCCTCCGGTACATCCTAGACAATGTAATCTTTCTTCGATTTAAAGTCTCGGGGACTGCTCTTTTCTGAATCAACTTTCTTCAGGTAAGTGGGACATTGAAATTTCATGTGCCCTGGCTTACCACACTCATGGCAAGTGAAGTGCTCTTTATTCTTGCCTTTTCTTGTTGATTCTCGCGCCACTTTCTTTTGAAAACACCTGAAACCTCCTTTCTTCTTTAAGAATTTCCCAAACTTTTGTACGAGAAGGTTTAACGTTTCTTCGTCAATGTTAGAGTCAGAGTCATCATTATCTATCTCTTCAGTATGTTGTGATGTTGTTGCTTTAAGAGATATGCCTTTCTTCTTGCGGTATGACTCTTCATGCATGGTCAAGCGTCCAAGCTCCATCTCATGCTCTTGAAACTTTCCGAATGATGTTGCCAAAGGCATGGAATCAAGGTCCTTAGATACCCTTATTGTAGTTACTTTAGGTTGCCATCTCTTGTCAACACAACGTAAAACTTTGTCAATGAGTTCTCCTTTGGAAATTTTTTTATCAAGGGCAACAAGATGATTTACAATATGAATGAATCATTTTTGAAAATCACTAATTGGTTCACTTGGTAACATACGAAATAATTCATATTCATGTGTCACCGCATTCAGTGTGGCGCGCTTGACCTCGCTAGTGCCCTCGTGAGTCACTTATAAAGTGTCCCACATCTCCTTGGCACTTTGACACTGAGATATCCGAAAGAATTCGTCATATGATAGGGTCAAGGTGATTATAATTTTAGCGCGTAGGTTGTACTGAACCTTTTTGCGCTCATCATCGGTCCACAAGCTCTTAGGTTTTTATTTCGGTTCGTCATCCATTAAGTGAAGTGGGACGAATGGCCCATTGATTACGGATTCCCAAATATCTGAATCAATGGCCTCTATAAAAATATTCATCTGGACTTTCCAGAAGGCGTATCCCTCGCCATTGAATACGGGAGGGTAGTAAATGGATGCGCCATCACCGTTAAAGGGGTTGGTGGAACCCATTTTAATACCCTTAGGATCAAGCGAATACGGTTGAGCTAGCACATCGTACTAGATCTAATACCACTTGTTAGGTATCAGTGGTCTAAAAACACCTAGAAGGGGGGTTGAATAGGTGTAGCGGTTATCAATTACTGCTTCTCACACCAAAACCCAATTTTGGAAAACAACCCAAGTAATCGATTAACCAGTGGACTTAATCGATTAACTCGTAAAGAAATAGAATTACCAGATCAGCTTCTTGCACAGTTATTTACCAACAAACAAGTAGAGATACAACAAATATTTTTATGCATAATTAACAAGGATATAGCAAAGTATCAGTATGCAAAATATTAACTTCAAACACAAATTAAAACAGTGCGAATTATAAAAGAGATTGAGAGAGAATAACTTGCACAAATAGATTTTTATCCTGGTTCGTTTGCGGGTCCACTTACAAACTACGTTCAGGCATTCCCTTCTGATCTTGGGAGATTTCTCTTCACAATATTAAAAACTTTGTATTGTTACATACATCAATTCAATTACAAGACTCTAGATGCTTCTTTCTTGAATTCCAAGAACATCTAACCTTGGTTTGACTATCCCTATCGCCTGAGAAAACCTTTCTCACGAACCAGCCCCGGCCATGATTCTCGCTCTAAATTCCAGACCTCTAAGCCTTGGTGAAGATTCACTCAATCTCAATGGTGGTAAGACACCAAGAGACAAAACCCAAAGTACAAAAACAGAGTTTTACCAAGCACTAAAATGCTCAAATTACAATAATGAAAACTCAAAGATTATCCCACTCTCAAGTAATATAAGGCATCATGAATGTATGTGAGTTAATACAAAACAATAAACAAAAAATCTTTCTCTTAAAATCTCTAATCATAATGCATGAACATGCAAGAAAGAATGGATGAGATTAAGCACATGAAAACAACATGCAATACACCATGAACAATGTCATCTAAGCATGTTAATCTCTCTTTCTCACGAATGCATCTCTCTTCTGCCTAAATCAATAGCGATTAATTTCTAAAATTAATCATTGATAAAATAAATAAGTAATAAAACATACGCAAAAAACTCACGGTGTTACACTATACCTCGTTCGAGAAGCTCGATATGGATACAAATGTTTAAATGCCTTTTTACGATTTTCATCACTTATTTTCTGGAAAAACAAATAACATTAACATCAATATATACAAAAGCATAAATATGTAGTCAATACAAAGAAATATTTTACCAAGAAAGACTTGTCTTCTGTGCGTCTAGTGACAAAATCCTTTGAAAGATCCTCTTCAATGATATTTGTATATTTGGTTGGAGGTTTGAGGTTGACTTTGTCATCAACATCTTTGACATACTTCCCGGTATCGATTCTGAATTGTCAAAGAACCTTGCTAGCAGATTTAAGGATGTAATCCTTGTGTTCCTCGCCAATATCAAAAGTTGACTGAAAACACATAAATACAACATATAAATACATTGCATGGAAACACATAAATACATTACATGAGAAAACATAAACACATAAACACGTAAATAGAAACTTACTGATATATTATTCTAAATGAGGTTCATCACACTATTCAACCTCTTATCATTCCAAGAGTTGAATGTTAGTAGGACATTCTATCTAACCATAAATTCAATGTAGCTTACCAAAGTGTTGTTACCCATCATGTTTTTGGTTGGCCCTTTCTGTTCCATTAAACTGGTAACTTGATGTTCTTACTTCTTGTAGGAATAATCTTCTTCATGATAGTCATTCCACATGAAGTGAGTTTTTGACTTTATGGGGTAGCATCATTATTGGTGTGACAATTCATTGTTGAAGTTTTTGAGTGTATGAGATTTTTTGAGTGTTATGAGAGTTTCTGCTTGAACAAGTTTGAGAGTGTAGAAGAAAGTGAATCAGGTTTTGAGTTTTAAACACTCATAACATTTAACAGCGATCGTTGTAATGAGCGTTGTTTATACTTAACATTTAACAGCGCTCGTTGTAATGAGCGTTGTTTATACTTAATATTTAACAACGCTCATTGAAGTGAGCATTGTTGAATATGTTTGGTTGTGATATTCAATAACGGTGACTTGAATGGGTATTAGATTATTATTTTTCGAATAATTAAATTAAACATTTATGCATACAAATATATGTTAATATTCATTTTCTTTTTGTTTAAAAAGTATGGAAAATCTTCGAAAGCCACAAGTTTCAACATCGCTCATTACAAAGAGTGTTGTTGAATCTATTTGATGCGAATCAATAACTGTTACTTCAAGGAGTGTTGTTGAATCTTTGAGGCAAACATTTAAGTTGTTGTAGAAAGTCCTATTGAATATTTACCTGCTTATTACATTTAACAGCATTTACTTCAAAGAAAGTTATTGATTTTCTTTCGTCCTGTATTTAACACCATTATACTATAAACCACTATTGAATGATTACTGTTAAATGCAAATTTTGGCAGTGTTTACTCCTAGCACAAAATTCTTTCTACACACTCACAATCGCCAGCATCATAGCAACACCGTCATTTCCACGCCATCACAGTAGGACGTCCACGACACCATCATCGTCCCACCACCTCGCTTTTCCTTACTTTTTCAATTTGGTGAATGTTTCAGAGAGCCCAACTGTTTCCATGGTTTCGATAGAGACCAGCGGAGTGTATCGTTCTACTGAAATGATAGCTTTAATGGAAAGAGAAACAAATCAGTAAATCGAGCTTAGGTTTCTTAAATTGCAAGAAGTCAATTTCAAAGCACGCAATACCCATAGAAATGAATTATCTTCCATTGAGAAAATGAGACTGTATTAAGGAATAACTGCAGCTAGCGGAATAACCCTTATATTGGATAATTATTTGTGAAGAGTTTATGATGAATGAACGTGAGTGGGAGAAGATAGTGAATTTCACAATTAATGAATAAACAATTTCAAAGTATCCAGTTATTGACTTTCTATAAATAAATTGGGAGGGCTCTTCCCTCTTTTGCTTAAAAAAAAAAAAACAATTTCAAAGTATCTTTGTACTTGTAACAGTCTAATTTCCCACTCCCACTCATAATTTTCCTTTTCTCCCATTCATTGGTTTCTGAATATAACAAACAATATTACGCTTTCATTTTTCATTGACCTGGTGGCACTGGCTTCTGAATTAGTGATGTTCATGATGTTCAAATAATGCGATTCTTTTTTGGCTGAAATTAGTGGAAATGTCACTAAGAAATATGTCGTTAACAACCATTTTTTTGTGGATCTGTGAGTGTAGTAGTAGAAAGAGTTGTGAATGAGATAGGTTTTAAGTGTTTGGGTAAGAGTATAGTGATTTTGTTATTTTTTAATTTTAATAAAGTTTGTTTATTAAAACAATTCCTCATAGAAGACTTATTTTTATTTGAGTAAATAAGAATAAGTTTGTCTAAATATTTTGGAACATATTGTTAAGATTTTCCTTCATAAGAAAGAATTAACGCTAGGTTGCCATAGGTTAGCAAGAGTTTGAAGAAACAAAAAAAAAGTGTTTGGTGGGATTACTTCATGGAAAAGATATAAATATTAAAGAGTTTAAAATCTGCGTACTCACAATTTTTTACACTGTTAGTATATCATTCACTATTAATTTGTAATATTTTTGCCCGAAAATAGATGATAAGTAACATACTAATGGTAAGGATTTGCTGTCAGTATAAAAACACTTATGCTATCAGTGTACATGTTAAATCCATATTAAATTATTTTGTTTCAAGTAAATTGTGGAAATGACTTAAGGTGAAAATATTGTAATCTTGATTATACATAGAAGGTTTGATATCTTTTTCACCTTTGAATTTTAACCAATTTTCATTTTATTAACATATCTTACGGTTGTTGAAGCAAGTTGATATTGTATTGTATGATCCAAAAACTTAATATTTGTATGATAGCAACTACTATATTTTTATTGGAATATTGGAAACAATAATAAAATTTATGATATGCAAATTTCCATTGTACTCTTCACTATACCAGAACAGAAGATATAGGTATATTGCATTGATTGGTTCAAAATATAACAAATGAAGTAACATTAATGTAATTTTATAAAATTAGGAGTCATTGATGCTTAGGTAGGAAGCAAAAGAGCCTAAGAAAGCACCCTGGCTATCCCTGAAAATGGCACACCCTCCCGCATGGCCAGGGGCACCATGAGCAGCCCCGTCGGAGTTAATTTTGATCCATCCAGGCAAGGGAGTGCACCAAAGCACCTCAGTGATGATGGGAGCAGAGGAGTAGTGAGGAGAAACATTGAGATTCCTTAATATATTGAAATCATGTTGAGAACCATTGGCACACAATTTGGAAAGATTCCCCAACAAAGATATGCCCATTTTTATTCTGGCTTTTGCCTTGGCCATGGTAGTCCAAGAATCCTAGAATCTGCAAAAGTTTCTGCAGTGCCAGATTGTATTCACAGTGTGAACAATTGCAGCAGCAAGAACACCCTTGATTTGAGGACTCCATTGAAGATTACATCTTGACAGGATTGCAGCTAAAGAGGAATTGTCAATTTGGATGTGGAAAATGCCACCAATCCAATGCCAAAGGTCAACAGCGAATGGGCATAAGAGAAACAAATGGTCAGATGTTTCACTGCTAACTTTGCAGAGATTGCACATTGATACTAGAGAGCACCCTCTCAATTGGAGATTTTCATCAGTGGGCATTCTCCTATGGAACAACCTCCAAGAAGTGAAGGACTTGGATGGAGGAATGGAGTCAGACCATATAGCCTTACACCAGGTCATGTGATTAGCATTGGGCCTGATGTAGTTATAAGTAGCTTGTAGAGGAAGAGAGC
This sequence comes from Lupinus angustifolius, assembly GCF_001865875.1. Lineage (NCBI taxonomy): Eukaryota > Viridiplantae > Streptophyta > Magnoliopsida > Fabales > Fabaceae > Lupinus > Lupinus angustifolius. The sequence goes on along the minus strand of NW_017722658.1, from coordinate 18,418 downwards.
CATCCATAGTGCCCTGCCAAAAAAATTGATCTCCCTTGTTTGTGATGATGGTGTCAGCAATGTTAGAGGCAATCTGAGGGAAAAGATCATGAATTAGCTTAGGAATGGTCCATTTGCAGTCCTGAGTAAAGTCAACAATCTTGGATAGGAGAGAGGTGTGGAACTCCTCAGGGATGTGTAGGGAGTCCACCAGAGGAGATCCCAACCAGTTGTCCAGCCAGAAATTTACACTCTTCCCTTCTCCAACCAACCAGATGGAATTAGACATAACTGTGTGCCAATTGCTTTTGATGCCAGGCCAAATGGATGATTTAAAATATCTCTGAGAAGGGGAGGTGCCCCTCCCAAACCTATGTCTATAAAGGATAGCCCCCTCCTGGTTAGAAGAAGACATTTCCCAGGCAAGCTTGATCAAAGCAGCCTGATTCATAGCCTTGATGGATCTGATGCCTAGGCCACCAGAGTTAGAAGGAGAGCAGACCTTGTGCCAAGACACAGTAGCAATTTTCCTTATGCTTGTGTCCCATGACCAAATGAAGTTTCTAATGCACTTGTCCAAGTTCTGAAGCAAGCTGGAAGGCCAGGAGTATATGTGGAAGCTGTAGGTGAGCATACTAAGAATGATTGACTTGACAAGTTCAACTCTTCCCATAATAGACAGTAAGGAGCCTTTCCAGGTGGCTAATTTGAGGATAATCCTATCAACAATTGCTTGGAGGTGGATCCTCCTTGGTTTCCCTTGAAAAAGAGGAACACCAAGATAGTTAAATGGAAGCCTGCCATGAGAGAAACCAAGAGTGGAAGACAAAACCAGGATTTTCCTAGGAGAGGCAGAGGTGGAATAGAATCTGCACTTGCTGAGACTTATGTGTTGGCCTAAAGCATTGGCATAATCAATAATCAGCTTCTTGAGAGCCATAAGATTCCTCTTGATGCCTTTACAGAATATGAGGATGTCATTAGCATACAACACATGGCTATGAGTGTAAAGATTAGAAGGACCAGAGATAGGACAAAGCTGCCCCTCCAACACCAGCTTGAAGATGCCTCTACTAAGGACATCCTCAGCAAGACAGAAGAGCAGGGGGGACAGAGGATCACCTTGTCTAACTCCCCTTCTGCAGGAAAAGAACCCAACAGATTGCCCATTAACATTGATTGATAGCTTGGCTGAGTGAAGAATGGTCTTGATCCAATCAGTAAATTTTCTGTTGAAACCAAAAGCAGAAAGAGTCTCCAGCAAGAAACACCAGTCAAGAGTGTCAAAAGCCTTTCTGATGTCCATCTTGATGGCCAAGTTTCCTCCAAACACTTTGTGATCAAGCAGGTTGATTGCCTCAGAGGCAATGCAAATGCACTCATGAATATGCCTCTCCTTAATGAATCCTCTTTGCTGAGGAGATATGATTTTAGGAGCCACCAGAGCAAGTCTATCAGCTAGGTCTTTGGTGATGATTTTAAATTGGAAGTTGGCTAAGGCAATTGGTCTAAAGTCCTCAATTCTATCAGCTTCAGGGTGCTTAGGGATGAGAACCACAGAGTTGGAGTTTATATTTGGAGGAAGCCAATTGTTGGAGAAAAAGTAGGTCACAGATCGGCACACATCAGGGCCTATAATTTCCCAGAAAGCCTGAAAGAAACAACCACCAAAGCCATCAGGGCCAGGAGCACCATCCCCCTTCATGCTAAACACAACAGATGTGATTTCCTCATTAGAGGGGTGTTTAGTGAGCAAGAAATTGTCATCCTCAGTCACCAAATGAGGAATAACAGAACTGATCAGGCCATTAGGGACAATAGTATTAGAAGAGGCATACAAGGCTGTGAAATAGGCCAAAACATGAGTGGCAATATCATCATGATTTGTTAGAATATTGTCCCCCTCCTTTAGCATGGTGAGGGCTTTGGTGTTTTGCCTAACCTTAGCCACTCTGTGAAAAAAGCTAGTATTCCTATCCCCATTGATGTGCCAATTCATTCTAGCTTTTAACTTCCAAAAAACTTCCTCAACCATTAAGGCTTAAAGCAACTCCTGCTGAGCAATAGCTTCTGGATCCAAGAGATCCTCATCAGGGCCAGAGTTGCTAATGCACTGCTGGATGGAATCAACTGAGGCAAGGGAAGTCTTAACCCTGAGATGCAGGTCACTAAAAACATTTTTGTTCCAATCCCTAAGCTTCACTTTTAGCACCTTGAGCTTCTGAGAGATGATGAACATAGGACAACCTCTAATATCATAATGCCAAACTTCAGCAACTACTCTTTTACAGTCCAAGTGTTGAAGCCACATACCATGAAATCTAAAGGCATAGATTCTGGAGATTGATGAAGAGGAGAAACTCAAGAGAAGGGGGTGGTGATCAGATGAGATTCTGGTCAAAGTACAGCAGAAAATTTCATTCCAAGAAGCAAGCCAAGCAGCATTACAGAGGTATCTATCCAACCTCTTCTCAATGAGGGCATTGCCTCTCCTTTTATTAGTTCAAGTTAGCTGAGAACCTCTAGTCAAAAGGTGGATGAGGTTAGAGCCATCAAAGAAGGACTTAAACTCCTCAGAAGGCAATCTTGGAGGGACAACAGGGCCACGATGCTCATTGGCTCCAAGGATCACATTAAAATCCCCAATGCAACACCAAAGGCCAGGAATTGCAGCCATGATGTCTCTGATCTCACCCCAAAGAACTCTTCTATGAATATAGTGAGTGTGTGCATACACAACACAAATGAAGCAGGTGGAATCCTGATCAGATAAAGAAATGGAAATTTGTTGTCTGGAATTGGCTATCACAGAAGGAAATAGATCAATTCTACAAATTCCCCAAATATTAGGCAACTGAGGGTGCCTATCATTCTTCACAAAGAGCTTTAGGTTCATGCCAGACCAGTATAGAGGGGAAAGGGCCTCCGAGGAAATCAAAGGCTCAGATAGAAAAACCAAATCTGGTTTGTGATCCATGCAAAAAGTCTTGAGGACTAACCTTGTTTTGAGGTTGCCAAATCCCCTACAGTTCCAATAGACACTACTACATTTTTGGCATATGGCAACGCCTCCACCTTCAACGTTTTTAAAACCGTTGTCTAAAACTACAATAGGCCACAATTTTAAAACCGTTGTCTATTTGATATATTGGACAATGGTTTTTGATATTGTTGTCGTAATTGTCACAAAACCGTGGCCTATTGTACTTTAGGACAACGATTTTGGAACTGTTGCATTTTTATTATATTGGACAACGGTTTTTGATATTATTAGTATAACTGTGGCGTATGAAACGATAAGATTATATTTTTATAATAAGTGCTTATTCATTGTAATGTAAGCCACAGTTTTGAAACCGTTGCCTATTGTTCATTTACAAAAACCGTTCTCTAATACAAATAGATAATATACTAAAGCAATTTACCAAGGTAATAATACTTCAATTTTTAATTTAACAAAAAGAGATATGGTAATCTAGTAAACAAAAGGCAAAGGAAAAAAATTAAAACAGCGTATGAAGGGATTGAAATCCCTAGAGAAATCCTCACTTCTCTTCGGCGATGGCGATTTCACCATGGGAGAAGTTGTGGTTGTTTTTCTAACCGAAGCTTCTTCTGTTCATGGCGATGGAGGAAAGAGGCGGGAACCACCTATCCTACTGTGGCCCCGTGAAAAGGTTACGCTACTTTCTCCCTTTTATTTTCTTCCACCCTCTCATTTTTGTGTGAAGAAAGTCAAGTTGGACATTTTTGCTTACAATTTAAAGTGTTGAAACGTTTGGTATTCTACTTTCATTTCCTCTTCTCTTCACACAGAGGTAACCGACTAACTTCTAAACCCTAAATGAAAACATGAAAACCGTATAATGCTCTTATCAAAATCAATGATTCTATTTTTATCTAAATTTCTTCTATTCATTTGGTATTCAGTCTCATCATGTGTGTTCTTAGTACCTTTCAATCTGTTGTTTTCTATTGTCTCAATGCTTAGTTGTTGACCATAACCTGTTTGATTAAATGCCGAAGTTTTAGTTTACTATCTTATCTTACTTTGTTGCTTATAAACTTGTTCAATTCATTGTAAGCTCTATTCTTATTCTAATATGAGATTATATCTAATCATAAAATTAGCTAACAGTGAAGTTAATGGTGGTGCAAAAGCATCATGTGTTGGAATGCCATGGATTTGTGCGCGCCTCATTTGTTGTTTACAAAGGTATAGAGATATCCATGCTTATTTATAGAGATATATGGGATTAAGAAGCATGGTCTATTTGATAATAAAGGAGATTTTCCCATATGAAGATGAGGTAATATATATTGTTCTAGCTTGTTAGATTCATATGTCATATGTCATTATTGTCACCAGCTCTATCATGAAGGGCAAATGCAATTTGAGTGCTTTGTCGTATCATCCATGAAACTCTCCTTACCCAAATTGAGATATTTGAAACAAGCTATTGTAGATAAGAATCCAGTTGTTGCAAATGCTGCCATAGTTAGTGCCTTAGTGGCATTCATATACTCCAGGTACTACTATTTTCAATTTGTAATTATATATATTTGCTTACTCCATAAGTGTTTCTTGCTTATTATGTGTCCCTCTCTATAGACGAATCCTCAAATTGTAAAAAGTTGGAGCAATGAGGTTCAGGAAGACAATAGAGATGGTGTGTTTCCATAAGACAATAGAGATTGTGTGTTTGTTTTTCTGTCTCAGCTATATGTTGTTATTCACTTAAGCTCTCAAATGGTAAAATTATGTCAATGTTGTTTTGATCAATCAATTATATGATTAAGAATAATTAAACTAATTGTAAACTGACTTTTCTTTGAGCAGGTCAAAATTTGGTGCACAAGTCAAGAGAATAGTGTTGGAAATATAGACATGAAAGCAAACATATGTTGTGTCAAGTATAATCATGGATGAGGAAATTATATTGCAGTAAGTACATTTCATTAAGTTAGAAGAGAATCTATTGATTTAGTGTATTGTTACATTTGATGGCATCCTTGTATTATCTTGTAATTTATCATTCAGCTGTTTAATCATGACTTCACTTGGCATTTCAAAGCAATATGCTTTATATTACATTATTATAATATTCACTCAGAAATAGTTCTGTCAACTAAGTGTATGTCTTTTGTAGTATTTTTAACAAATAGATATATTGTATGATTCTGTAATTTATATATATGTTAAGTAATTTTATCATATTCGCAATATTTAAGTTGAGTGTGATGTTTGACATAAAAAATGTGTGATACAAGAACTTAGTGTAATACAATGACAAAATAGACAACAATTACGGCAACGTTTTTTAATCGTTGGTATTAATGATGATGGAAAATCATTGCCTATTTTAAATTACTAAAGGCAACGGTTTTCAATTGTTGCCTATATAGACAACAGCTACGATTTTGACATTTTCTTATGGGAAACGGTTTTTTATCATTGGCGCTAATAATGAAACAAAACCGTTGTCTATTTAAATGACCAAAGACAACGGTTTTAAAATAGTGTTGCCAAAAGTCAAAAAACCGTGGTCGAAACAAAAGGCAACGCCTTAGACTACCATAGTTACAAAACTGTTGCCTATAACAACGAGAACGGTTTTTTTACATTTGGCAACGGTTTTAGCTGTTGTCGTACGCCAAAAATGTTGTAGTGAGAGAACTCTCATTGGAAGGGGTTAAGTAGCCACCCTTGCGGGTATTGTACACCTTTTCAGTGCTATTCCTTTTCCTTAATATCTTCTTTTGAGATTTTGAGAGAACCTCAGTGTATGAGTCCTCCCCCAATTCCTCACCGTCCTCCTCTTTATCATCTGCCCAGAGCCTTCCTACTAACCTCATATCTCTAGCTGCAGAAGGATTGGTCATTTCCTGTATGTCTTGTATGATGAAGTTACCACCTGGGGGTTGAGGGGGTTCATGCTGGGTTCTGACCACTTCAGGTTCTATTGTGTCCACCACATTTCCAGGCACCTCAATTGGCATTGCTTACCCCTGATATGAGTCAACAGAACTATCCTCCTTATCAGAAACCAAGTCCACTCTTGCCAACCCTTCAACATTGATATCATGATCAATGTTTAGATCGATAATTAAGTCATTCCCTTTAGCTTCCATCGAGGGGGGAGGCTTCTTTGTTAATTTCCCTTTCGGGGTTGCTTTCTTTTGGCCTTCCTTAGGAAAGGTCTTCCTTCTTCTACAAGTAGAGGATAGATGGCCAATGGAGAGGCAACTCAGGCAGAACTCAGGCAAGCTTTCATATTCAATGGAGACAAAGAAGGCAAATCCCTCCCTCTCCACCAAAATTTGGTCAGGAAGAGAGTTCTTTAGGTTGATATCCACTAGCACTCTTGCATAATGCCCAAAGGATCTATTGTTTGTTGCCTCATCCAGGGAGATAGGAGTGCCAACTCCTCCTACTATTGAGAATATAATCTTAGGGCTCCAATATTCTTGGGGGAGTCCTAGGATTTTAATCCAACACTGAGAGTGTGTGATTTTTTGAAGGGAGGGGTTGAAGTCAGGTGTCCATAATGAGAGTCTAAGGATACCTGGCTTGAGATTCCAAGATCCTATTGAGCAAACCTTCCTCATGTCCTCTCCTGAAGAGAATGAGAAATCATAGAAGCCCCTGCCCAGTGAAATCATATTCCATTTTCCAGCCAATGTCCAGAGAGAAGAGAGTTTGGCTTTGAGTTCAGGGAACTTTAATGGCTGGTCTCCTTTTGAAAGGATAATTCTACCATGTAAATGGTTTTTGCACCTTTGCAATCCAGCTTGGTACTCTGCCTCTGGTATCTTAATAGCTATGGCATCTCCCTTAACACAAGGTAGGGGAAGTTGTGAGATGGAAACCTCACCCGAGCCCTTAAGAGCTTGAAGAAAAGATGGTTTTGAGAGTGAATGTGTATTTGGCTTTACTTTATGCGACAGATCTGGCATGTCATCTAAGAAGGACCAAGGAATGAGAGGGGGAGAAGAGGTCATGATGAGTTTGAGGTAGATCCAAGGAAGCTGGAGATTAGCCCTAGCAGAGCTCCAAGAAAGTTGGAAGCTTCATCTTTCACACCAGTATATAGTTTATTGTTGCAATTTGTAATAAAACAAAATGACCACCCCTGAGTTTTAGTGAAATTACACAAATCACCCCTCACTTTTCTAAACTTACACAAACCTCCCCTAGTTTTATACTTTCATTACACTGACCACCCCTGTATAATAAATAAGTGTAATTTTTTAAACAAAAAATGTGATAAATGCAATTAAGTTAAACAAAACATGATATATTGTGTAGACAAGTCTAAATAATATACAAATCAATATATCTTTATTATTTTTGGTTCGTTACACTACATTATAAGAGTGATTTAAACAATATTTCTTTATAATTGTTGATGCATTTTGTAACAAAAAAAATAAAAAAGATACATTAATTTGTATATTATTTAGACTTGTCTACACAATATATCATGTTTTGTTTAACTTAATTGCATTTATCACATTTTTTGTTTAAAAGATTACACTTATTTCTTATACAGGGATGGTCAGTGTAAGGAAAGTACAAAACTTGGGGAGGTTTGTGTAAGTTTAGAAAAGTGATGGGTGGTTTGTGTAATTTCACTAAAACTCAGGGGGTGTCAGTGTAATTTACTCTTTATTATATGTTTACTCTCATTTATATTATGTGTCACTCATTATCTAGGGAAGGCTGACGAGATAATATTGACACATACTACATTATTAAGTAGGATAATGATCATTTCTTACAACTTAATGGATAAACTAGAATCTGACTTTCTATACACCAAACAACATGCTCTCCTCTCTTATTACCTTCTTACACATTTTCAAAACATATTAATCCTAAAAAATCGCAAATATTTGAGAAATAGGATAAGATCAAAAGTTTAAAATCTATACACTAATAATGTAATGTTTTTTACATTTTCAGCACATCATCCACCATTCATTTGAATTACTTTTGTTAGAGAGTCAATGGTAATTAACAAATTAATGGTAGATGATTTACTGACAATATAAAAAATTCTTACACTATCTAACAGACTAAATCCTAAGATCAAATGTTAAATTGATCTTAATAATGATATTTTAATATAAAAATATATCATTCTGAATTTCACATTATTTACTGTATTATCTATTTTTTTAATTTAAAATATGAATTTTTTTATTTGATCTTGAGTTGTCTACCCTATTTTTAGTTATCTCCGATAATTATTTAAATAATGATAAGAAAAGGACAATTTATGCACTACTATTTTATTTACATCATTTATTGGTTCTAATCTTATATCGTTATCAACAAGTAATTTAAGTGTTGGAAATAAAATAAAATATATTGAGATTGACTTTGAGTTTTAATTTATAGGTACTTATGAATCTTAATTTATTTTACAAACAAATATATTTGCTAATGATAATAGTACAAAGAAGAAATGATACAACTTTGTTTAATGTCACACAAGATTTATAAAAAATGTGGTCTACTATAGAGTCAAATTCAAATAGTATAAGAGTCAATGTTTCTTTAATTTTTTGATTCATTATGAAAAATATCAACAATTGTAAGGAGATGTTACTTAAATATAGAAAAGAGCAGAGTTATTTCATAGTCAAATTCTATATGCACATTTAATGATCAATTTGTCATAGATAATGTATATTAATTTAATTAAGAGCAAATGATACTAATTACCATTTTTTTGCGTAAAAGATTACATTCATCTCCCTACAAAGGTAGGTAATGTAATGTAAATATATAAATTATGAGATGTTTGTTTTTGTGCATTAAAAAGATAATGTTTTATATAATTTTACTAAAACTTAGTCAGTATCAATATAATTTACTCTAAAATATATAAGTATATTTATATTTTTGAAACTTAGTTTAATCTTGACTCAATTATGAGTCAACCTTAGAACTTTGAATATCTCTCTTTACAAATTTATTTATTAGTTTAATTCTTTAAATATTATGGGTGATGGAAGGATCGTTATTAATTAAGGAATACAAAAATAAAAAAAATTTATCAGTAGTTATATACTTTAAAATCTTACTATATTTTGGAATTATTATTTTCTAGTAAAAAAATTCTATACTTGTTATATTAACTAGTGCCTTCAATTTTGATTAGAGAATTAAGCATGGGCAATTCTAAATTGGTAACCTTCTATATTATTATTAGAATGGTAGCACACTTCCAAGTTTCCATCCCAATGGAGAACTGAAACAAGGAGACCCTTTGTTTCCCTGTTTCGTGTAGTTTTGCATGTATCAAGGAGATCCTTGGTCTGCTTCTATCAATCCAACCATCTGCTATGAGAGTGCATTCAGTTTTCCTCCAAATAGATTTATAGTCATTAATAAGATTTTTCACATCTACAACCCACTTGTTTAGCAATTTACTACGAACACGATAATAGTTGAGACCTTTATAACCCAGACCCATGCTACAAATGGCCTCAATCATGAGTTGATAATATGTTGAGTTAGTTGCATTAAACGGCACGGAAGCATCAATCATCCATTTGGAGATGGCAATGTCACATTTCTCAATCACTTCCTTAGTTTGCATTACGCTCTTTAAAGTGGGTTGAGCACTAGGAGTTGTTCTAGGCATAAAGTAAGAGCCTATGCGACCTTTCCCTTTTTGAGATGTGGATGTGTGTGGTGCTTCAATCAATTCAGTATGCAATAAATTATTATCTTCATCACAAGGATTACCATCCTCATATTCCTCTTCTACCTTCCTTTTTTACTCTTCATTTCATCAATTGATTTCTAGATTTGGTGTTGAATATCTACTGGTACTTTCTTGCACTTTTCAACTTGTCCTTTTACTCCAACCAAATGAGCCTGAAACCGATCCATGCCACCCCCTTTGATTTGTTTCATGCAGAAAAGACATAATATAGTCGTTCTTCTATTATCAGCAACAACTTGTTTGCAGTGTGTCCAAGCCGGATCTGATTTACCCCTATAAGTGCTTGTAGAAGTATTTTCTGTTAATGCTTCTTGTGATGTTGGTAATTCAGGTTCAGTAGATGCCATTTGTTTCTACAAAATAAGCAATTAAAAACAATTTCATTATTGATGGCTATTGACCACTTACAAGGAATAAAAACAATGTTATTTCTACAACATAAGCAATTAAAAACAATGCTATTTGTTCCAACTTTAGAAATAAAGAAAAACTTTTATAACCATTAAGCAGTAACAACTACACACATAATTATCAAATATCAAACTACCACCAAGCATATGCAAATTGATTTGGCTCCACAAAAAAAGTAAGTTTTCTTTCAAGTGAGTTGTTATATACCTCCAAGAATGAAGAGTTTAATTCGGTTCCTATAAAAGTTTTTCCTTTAAGAAATCAATTTATGTGGTCTAGTACCAACTTAGCACTGGGGTATTCACATGTAAGCATAGTGAAACCATATATACTATTGTCTCAGCTTTCTTCTTTTGTGTAACATTAAATAACATGAAAAGAGAAAGACACTAGCTAGGTACTCGAGTTTTCCTCCACATACATGAACTTTCATTTCACGAGGAACTTGATGAACAATAAAAAGGGGAGATACTTGATGAACACTAGCTAGGTGCTTGATGAACTTGCAATCAACTAGCTAGGTACTTGAGTGATGTTTAAAATTACCATATACATATGTGTTTCATCCCTGCAGCAAGATTGATCAACATTGTATGACCATTAATGATTTTGACACAACACAAAAATATAATTTTCATGTTAGTGGATTATGTCTCAAATAAGCTATTTGTTCTGCATCTTGGAGTTAACTTATTTCTCATATACCTATATTATATGATAGATACATAGGCTAGCCAAAATGATTCCTGAGAGTTTTTTATTATGAAAGGCATAAATTTAAATACAACAATTGCATCAATGATGTAAAATTGGATTACACAATAAATTGCATTGCACAGTATATGAAAGGCATAAATTGGATTACACAATATATTGGACTGCAGTAATTGCATAGTACATGAAAGGCATAAATTGGATTGTACAAAAAGTTCATAGAACCACGGTTCTTTGGACATGATAAGTTTCCATAGTCTAACTAATATTTTGATTCTTTACACACAATAATTTCAATCTTTGAAACACTTACAGAACCACGATTGCACAATAAAGTAGTAAAGAAAAATAAAATCTTAGTTCATAAAACCACAATTGCATAATTTTTCCATCCTAAATTAGTAAATTAGGGTTTTCTCCCAAAATGAGTAAGAATGCAGTGTTATCTCAAAATCTTTTGGTCTGGAACAAGAAGAGGAGAATCACAAAACCAAGTGGTAGAGAAAAGGAATGAACAAAACTAGTGGAAGGGTTTGGAACCGAGATTATGCACGGGTGGAAGTTTGGAACTAGAAAAGAAGTGAAGAAAGTAAAAAGGTTGAAGAAGTGAAGAAAGGAAAAAAAGTTGAAGAAGTGAAGAAAGTAAGAAAGGTTGAAGAAGGAGGGTTGAAGAAGGGTGTAAATGAACCGTGTATGAATGAAGGAGAAAAATTAAACCCCTTTGCCTTAAACGACGTCATGCAGGGTGTTAGTTTTTTTAAAAAAAATATTTCTTTAAACCGGCCGGTTTAGTCAAGTTTCGGTCGGTTCACCGGTCTTGACAAAATTCGGCCGATTTTCACCGACTTTGATGCTTGGCCAGTACAACAACCATACCGTACCGGTTAGGGGTCCGGTTCACCGGTTTTCCGGTTGAATCGGCCCAATACCATACGGTTTTTACATCATTGGTAAAACTATCATTTATATTAGGAGTAATACTATATCCCCCCTATTAAATTCTTCTTCTAATTTTCCTACCCATATAAATATAACACATGTTACTTGAAAACCAATCCTCAATAAATAAAGTATCACCTTTTGACATATGTTATTTTATTTGTGAATATGAGGATTAACAAGAGGATTTAGTAGGATAATATATTATTTTTCTTCTATTATCAAAGAGGAGAGTGACTTACGAGGTAGTCTCTGGTTAAGGTTTCAATAAATGAGCCTACCATCTCTCACCTTCTCTTTAATGATGATGTGGTCTTATTTTGTAAACAGAAATGCTTATAGTTAAGGAATGTCGTGAATCTTTTTCACAGATATAGTCAAGCATTCGACCTCAATGTAAGCATCTCAAAATCTTGAGCTATCCATTCAAAAGGTTCCATAATGCTAAGAAGATGAAGTTCACGGCTATATGTCTAAGATGTAATCATACAGAGGACATAATCTTACAAACATGCTTAGATCAGGTGGTGTCAACATCTTTTCCACATGTCTAAGATGCAAACTTAGAGATAAAATAATTCTCCAATGTGTTCAAGATTGCCTAGATTTATTAGCGCTCTGGAGTGCTATGGGATTCAAGACTAATGACTTCTATCATAATCTAAACCCTAGTGAGCGGGTTAAACAATATGGTAAGGAAACTTGATTAGTACGACTCACAAGCCATGATGTTTCTATTCATTAGGTAATAAGGTGGCAACATGTTATTTTTATATTCATTAAGTAATAAAAGTCCAATATGTGTGTTAGGAATATTTCTCCCTTCTATGTTGGAGCACTTATGTGACTCCTTATGCTATTCATGTAGGAATCTATTTTTTTTGCATCAGTTTTCTTTTTCATGTCGTATAAATTATGTGTTTTGTTGATGAAAAATATCAAGATCTCTACGTAACACAATTCCTCTTTATACTTTTGTTTGCTACATAAACAACAAATTGGTGTCTAGAGCTATATCTTGAGGGATCTGTGAGAACAAACACAAACACAAACTAAAACCAAACACAATGAAAATACTTTCTCTATTACCTTCCATTGACTAAAATTGTCAAAATGACTTCAGAAGTAGTGTCTTCTGCATTATCACCTCATGTGTTTACTGGAAAGAATTATCATGTATGGGCTGTTAGAATGGAAGTTTTTATTGGATGCTAATGATTTGTGGGAAGCCATTGAAAACAATTATGTTATTCTCACTCTTCCACACTATCCAATTGTTGCACAAATTCAAAATGAGAATAAAATGAAGCACATAAAATCCAAAGCAAGAGCGTGTCTATATGCAGTTGTTTCACCCACCATTTTTAACAGAATAATGATACTAAAAACAACTTGTAAAATCTGATTTTTTTTGAAGAAAGAATATGAGAGAGATGAAAGAGTCAAAGGGAAGCAAGTGATGAATTTGATTCGAGAATTTGAAATGGAAGGGATTAGAGCTTCAGAAACAATCAAGGAGTACTCTGATAAACTTCTAGCCATTGCCAACAACGTAAGACTTCTTGGTACTGAATTTCTTGATTCTAGAATAGTTCAAAAGATTCTAGTTACACTTCATGAAAAATATAAAGCTGCAATTTCATCTCTAGAAATGTCTAAGGTTATGTCAAGCATCACATTGACAGAACTTTTGAATGCATTATAGGCACAAGAACAAAGGAGGCTTATAAGGCAAGAAGAATCTATGGAGAGTGCTTTCCAAACCAAATTACATAACAACAATGGTTGGAATGACAAAAAAGAGGCAAAATAACAAGTACAAAATTGCAAGTTCTGCAAACAACAAATACAATAACTAAAGTAGCAACACTGAAGTCTTTCCAACTTGTTTCTACTACCCAAAAATCTAATCATCCACAAAATAGATGTTGGAGGAGGCCTAATGCAACATGTTATAAGTGTGGTCAGTTAGGGAACATGGAAAAAATATGCAAGTTTCAATAACAACAAGGAGAAGCTATGGTTGTTGATGATGAACCAGAAGAAGAGCAATTGTTCATAGTATCAAGCTTTGATGCTAATAGTTCTATAGAAAGTTGGCTCATTTATAGTGATTATACAAACCACATGACTTATGATCGAGAGCTCTTCAGAGAGCTTGACAAAACTGTTACTTCTAAAGTCATAATTGGAAATGGTGCATATATTGCAACAAAAGGCAAAGGAACAGTCGCAATTAAAAGTTACACAAGTTTAAAATTAATTCATGATGTCTTATATGTTCTTGAAATTAATCAAAATTTGTTAAGTGTTCCTTAGTTAATGGAGAAAGACTATAAGGTTTTGTTTGAAGACGAAAAATGCATGATTAAAGATTCAGAAGGTAGAGATGTGTTCAATGTTCAAATGAAAGGCAAAAACTTTGTCTAGGATCTGATGAAAGATGAGCAAGTTGCAATATACATAGAAGATATAGAAACAAAGTCTCCTACACGTATTGCCTACTGATATGGGAAGCATACAAGACTCTTTTTTCCACACAAAAAAGGACATGGAGGCTAGAGAGAAGCTACAACTGATACACATAAATGTTGGAGGACCTATTAATATATCATAAGGTGTTGCAAAATATGAAGAAGTTGCAACTGACCAGGAAAGGATAGATGCAATGAAGGAGGAGTACATGATGGTTTGTCTATATGCAGTTGTTTCACCCACCATTTTTAACAGAATAATGATACTAAAAACAACTTGTAAAATCTGATTTTTTTTGAAGAAAGAATATGAGAGAGATGAAAGAGTCAAAGGGAAGCAAGTGATGAATTTGATTCGAGAATTTGAAATGGAAGGGATTAGAGCTTCAGAAACAATCAAGGAGTACTCTGATAAACTTCTAGCCATTGCCAACAACGTAAGACTTCTTGGTACTGAATTTCTTGATTCTAGAATAGTTCAAAAGATTCTAGTTACACTTCATGAAAAATATAAAGCTGCAATTTCATCTCTAGAAATGTCTAAGGTTATGTCAAGCATCACATTGACAGAACTTTTGAATGCATTATAGGCACAAGAACAAAGGAGGCTTATAAGGCAAGAAGAATCTATGGAGAGTGCTTTCCAAACCAAATTACATAACAACAATGGTTGGAATGACAAAAAAGAGGCAAAATAACAAGTACAAAATTGCAAGTTCTGCAAACAACAAATACAATAACTAAAGTAGCAACACTGAAGTCTTTCCAACTTGTTTCTACTACCCAAAAATCTAATCATCCACAAAATAGATGTTGGAGGAGGCCTAATGCAACATGTTATAAGTGTGGTCAGTTAGGGAACATGGAAAAAATATGCAAGTTTCAATAACAACAAGGAGAAGCTATGGTTGTTGATGATGAACCAGAAGAAGAGCAATTGTTCATAGTATCAAGCTTTGATGCTAATAGTTCTATAGAAAGTTGGCTCATTTATAGTGATTATACAAACCACATGACTTATGATCGAGAGCTCTTCAGAGAGCTTGACAAAACTGTTACTTCTAAAGTCATAATTGGAAATGGTGCATATATTGCAACAAAAGGCAAAGGAACAGTCGCAATTAAAAGTTACACAAGTTTAAAATTAATTCATGATGTCTTATATGTTCTTGAAATTAATCAAAATTTGTTAAGTGTTCCTTAGTTAATGGAGAAAGACTATAAGGTTTTGTTTGAAGACGAAAAATGCATGATTAAAGATTCAGAAGGTAGAGATGTGTTCAATGTTCAAATGAAAGGCAAAAACTTTGTCTAGGATCTGATGAAAGATGAGCAAGTTGCAATATACATAGAAGATATAGAAACAAAGTCTCCTACACGTATTGCCTACTGATATGGGAAGCATACAAGACTCTTTTTTCCACACAAAAAAGGACATGGAGGCTAGAGAGAAGCTACAACTGATACACATAAATGTTGGAGGACCTATTAATATATCATAAGGTGTTGCAAAATATGAAGAAGTTGCAACTGACCAGGAAAGGATAGATGCAATGAAGGAGGAGTACATGATGGTTAAAAAAACGAGACATGGAAGTTGGTAGAGATGCCTAAACACAAGAAGGGTATATGAGTCAAATGGACTTACATAAAAGATAGTAGAAATATTTTATGTGAAGAAGATATTTGCTCTTGACCTTGTCACGGTTTTGATGAAGACACCAATATCACCAAAAAGAAGAAAAGGAAGAAGACTTATAAAGATAAAGAAGATTAAAACATCAAGATAATTGGATTAAGTCTCTATAGATACTTCTATCCTAAAACTCTTAAATATACAAAATATACAAAGTAGTAATGCTCAAACTATTTTTAAAGAAAGTTGAAACACTTTAAAATACTTAAAACAATTTTCAAAAATAGTGTGTAACATGTTACTTCATCTAAGTAATATGTTACGTGTGTGAGAAAAGAGTTATCCAACTTAAAACCGTTCAAATTAACCCATTACTGTCTTTGAGTAACAGATTACCAGTTTTGAAAAGTTGAGTAACTGATTACCCAATTTGCTGTAATCGATTACTCTAATTTAATTTTAAATGAATAGTAGACATAGAGTTTGGATAATCGATTACCCACTGTCAGTAATCGATTACTGAGAGTTGTTGTATTAGATTTCAGATTTCAAAATGAAATGTTTTCACTCCAAACGAAATCTCTACACTTCAAACAACTCCTACACTTTCAGAAAGGCGCCATGGGTATTTGGAAAGTCTATATAAAGGCTCTAACTCACACAACAGAAACATACAACAATTCACAACTCTTATACACTTTCCAAAAGCTCTTAAACTTATTCTGAAGTTATTTCTCTACACTTTTTGCAACTAGTCCTTAACTTTCAAAATTGTTTTTTTGTAGTTGCTTAGAAGTATTTCAAAGTTTTCCAAAGAGCATTATTACTTGGTATACATAAAGAGCATTTTCATACTTATAAAGGCAATCTGCCATTGTTGTACATTCTTCAATATTGTTGCAGAATACTTTCTTTCACGGGGTGTGAAAAGAAAGGGGATTAGAATCACTTGGAAGGGTATTTTCCAAGAGTGAATAAGGATTAGGGAGTGTGTAAGGAACATAGAAATCTCGGGGTGAGATATTGTAATTACAAATCATTCTTAGTGAAGAAATATCTTTGGCTGCAAGAGTACTAGATGTAGCCTTCGGTGGACTAGAAGGTGAACCAGTATAAGAATCGTTGTATATTCTCTTCTCCCTTATCTCTTTCATTTTATCTTGATTATTTTTCTGCATATATTTTTCGCTGTGCGTTAACTCTTGATTTTGCAAAAAAAGGTGGCCATAATTTTTAAATCAACTAATTCACTCCCCCTCTTAGTTCCAACCTCATTCTTACAATTGGCACCAGAGCTATATTTGAGTAAGATATTCTCAAGTCTGGTCCTATATCAAGATGGCCTCCAGATCATTCCTAGGAGAAGGTTCCAACATCAGCCGCCCCCAAGCTTTGTTGGAGAGTGCTATGATTTCTAGAAAATTAGAATGATGATCATTATTGAATCTCAAGACTTGGACATATGGAAGGTCATTGAAGAAGGACCATATATATCCTTTATTATTGTCAATAGTGTAAGGGAAATAAAGCCAAAATCTTTATGGAACGATGAAGACAAAAAGAAGGTGCAATATGATTTAAAGGCAAAGAACAACCTCGCGTCCGCACTTGGTATTGATGAGTTCTTTAGAGTATCAAATTGTAAGTCTACAAAAGAAATGTGGGATACTCTAGAGACCACACACAAGGAACAGAGGAAGTGAAAAGGTCGAGACTCAACACTCTTTCCCAGGAATACAAAATGTTTCATATGAAGCCTGAAGAAAGAATTCTTGATTTATAAAAGAGGTTTACTCACCTTACCAATCACCTTATTGCACTTGGCAAAGTTCTATCAAATAGTGACTTAAACTTGAAAGTTCTAAGATCACTCACCAGAATGTGGCAACCAAAGGTAACTGCAATTTCTAAAAAGAAAAGTTTATCCAAAATGTATTTGGCTGCTTTGTTTGGCAAATTGCAGGAAAATGAACTAGAACTTAGCCAACTTGATCAACATGAGGATCAAGAAAAGAAGAAGATGAATATTTCTCTAAAAGAAAAAGTGGATATATATAACTCATCTAGAGATGAATAAGAAAACGATGATATGGAAGATATGAGTCTCTTCGTGAAGAAATTTAGCAAGTTCCTAAAAAGGAACAAAGGTGCAAAGACTTGTCAAACAAGGAAATTCACCAAAAACAATGATGCCTCCACCTCAAATCAAAACTTTGCATGTTTTGAATATGGCAAACCTGGTCACACGAAGATGGACTGTCCAAATTTGAAAAAGAGTTCTTTCAAAGGAAAGAATGATACGAAGACTGAACGAAGAACATACATTGCTTGGGAAGACAATGATACTAGTTCTGCATCTGAAACAGAAAATGAAGAGCAATCACATCTATCACGTATGGCATTCATCATTCTGATGATGAAGAGGTAAACGACTCTAATCTATTTTCTTCTTATGAAGTTCAATCTGCATCTAATGATTTACATGATGAATATGTCAAATTAACAAAAATGTTTCTAAAACAAAA
>NW_017722657.1:0-265 GCF_001865875.1 Lupinus angustifolius | reverse complement strand
TGTTCATATTCACATGGAACATTTGAATAAACTCATTAAGAAAGATTTAGTTGTTGGTTTACCCAAAATGAAGTTTGTTAAAGACAAACTATGTAGTGCTTCTCAAATGGGTAAACAAACAAAACCCTCTTTCAAACCAAAGCACATGGTTTATTCTGATAGACCATTACAATTAATTCATATGGATTTATTTGGTCCCTCAAGGACAAAACATTTTGGTGGTAATTATTATGCTCTTATTATAGTGGATGATTTTTCTAGATAT
>NW_017722656.1:0-807 GCF_001865875.1 Lupinus angustifolius | reverse complement strand
TACGAAGTGATCATGGGGGAGAATTTCAAAACTCTCTGTTTGAAGAATTCTTGATGATCTTGGGATCAACCGCAATTTTTCTGCTCCTAGAACACCTTAACAAAATGGTGTTGTAGAGAGAAAGAATCGGTCCTTAGAAGAACTGCCTCGAACAATGTTAAATGAAAGAATCGCTACTATACAAAGTGAACAATGTTATTTGGTCCCTCATTTCTGGGCTGATGCAGTTAGCACTGCGTGTTATGTTTCGAATCGAGTTCTTATAAGACCTATTCTTAAGAAAACCCCCTATGAACTCTTCAAAGGTAGAAAACCAAACATTTCTCATCTGCATGTTTTTGGTTGTAAATGTTTTGTTCTGAACAATGGTAAGGATAACTTGGGTAAGTTTAATGCAAAAGCTGATGAAGGAATTTTCCTTGGCTATTCTTTCACGAGTAAAGCTTATAGAATCTTTAATAAAAGAACTCTAGCCATGGAAGAATTTGTTTATGTATCTTTTGATGAAACCAATCTTGTATTAAAAGATGTGATATCTTGTGATGAAGATGACTTGCCAAGTTCCCCTGCTAAAGAAAATTCTATTATTGATATTACAACTGATACCGAGGAACTGAGAATGGATAATAATCTATCTTCTCAAGAAGAGCATATTCACTCTGATCTACCAAAAGAATGGAGAACTCATCGAAATCATCCTATCGACAAAATCATCAGTGATATAAGTAAAAGTATAACCACTCGAAGAATGCTTGATGCTTGTCTAAACATGGCCTTCTTCTCTCAGATAGAACCCTCCAAGATTGA
>NW_017722655.1:0-5704 GCF_001865875.1 Lupinus angustifolius | reverse complement strand
ATGACTGCAAGCCAATAGCTACTCCTATTGGATGTAGCACATACATTGATACCGATGAAAGTGGAAAAAGTATTGAAATATCAAAGTATCGAGGTATGATCGGATCTCTTTTATATTTGACTATCAGTAGACCTGATATCATATTTAGTGTATGTATGTGTGCACACTATCAATCTAAACCAAAAGAATAACACTTAGTTGTTGTTAAGAGAATTATGAAATATCTTAAAGGTACAACTGAAGTTGGACTGTGGTATCCAAAAGGAAGTATATGTGAATTGGTTGGTTATTCGGATTCAGATTTTGCCGAATGTAAATCTGAAAGGAAAAGTACAAGTGGTACTTGTCATATTTTAGGCAATGTTTTAGTCTCTTGGTCTTGTAAGAAACAAGCATGTGTTGCGGAAGGAAAAGTACAAGTGGTACTTGTCACATTTTAGGCAATGCTTTAGTCTCTTGGTCTTGCAAGAAACAAGCATGTGTTGCGTTAAGCACTGCTGAGACTTAATATATAGCACAGGTAGTTGTTGTGCCCAAGTGTTATGGCTTAAGCAACAATTACGAGATTATCGCTTATACTTAGGCTGCACTCCGCTGAAATGTGATAATACTAGTGCTATAAACCTCAGAAAGAATCCTATTATGCATTCTTGAATCAAACACATAAATATAAGGCAGGCATCACTTCTTAAGGGACCATATTCAAAAGAAAGATGTATCCGTAGAATTTGTTGATACTCATAACCAACTTGCAGATATTTTCACTAAGCCCTTGGCAAAAGAACCTTTTTACTAAATTAGACTTGACTTAGACATTCTTGATGAAGCTTACCTGTCTTAACATGCTTATATGACTATATGTTTGTTTCACTATGTTTATCTCATGCCTACTTGATCTTAAATATATTTATTTGTGTTCAAAAACTTCAATTCTGGGTTAAAAATCATTTTTGGTGCATCAATATGCTTAAAATAAATTGTTTCTGGGGTCAGTAACCGATTACTCAAAATGAGTAACCGATTACTCTGAGTTGCTATCTGAAAATTTTTAAAATTTCAATTTGAGTAACCGATTACTCAAAGTAGCATAATCGATTTATCTGTGCGTATAAATAGGTTATTCTGCATTTTTTCAGACTTCGTCTTCTTCCTCCTACTCTCACACTCACGCATACCCCTCTCTCACTCTAAAATCTTCATTTCTAAACCGTTTTGGGTGATTTTTGTGTCCATTCCTATCACATTTTCGATTATAAACACTTCTAACCAATCATTTTCGTGATTAGTGGCTTGAATCAAAAAACCCTAAAACTCCAAAACCCAAAAACCTAAAATTACAAAATCCCAAGTCCATGGCTTCTTCTTCTATATCAAAGAAACAACGCACCAATACATCTCAAAGGAGTCAAGGAACAACATCTCTGGAGTCTAACCCTCTGAATTTGACAAGGCTTCTTGCTAATGATGAGCAACGCAAGATATTCGAGGAGCACTTCCATGGTCGCACCATTTTTACTCCAATATACGGTAATACAAGGAATTTTGAATTTGAAGATTTTCTATTTCCTTATCTTTTGCAGCAACAAAACCTTTTTGACTTCTGCTGTGAAACTAACGATGTATATCCCAATCTTGTTTGAGTTTTTTTACTACAACATGAACTTTCGGAAAAATCATCTCATTTCCTATGTGAAATGAAAAGAGATTATTTTAGATGATAAAACTTTTAGTTCATTGTGCTGTCAAATATCCACTCAAGGTAGCACTGTTGGTTTTGGCCTTCGGACACCAGCTTGACCTGGCCACCAGCCTGACCTGGACCAAACTACTCAACGAGGCAGCTGAGCGAACCTACTTAGCCACTCAGCCTAGCACCAGACTAGACCTCGCACGGTCAGAAATTCAACTTGACACGGTCAGGCACGAGCTTGGTACAAGCCCAAGCTGCTAAACAGGCAAAGAACTATGATCGTAAGGAATTCTACTATTCTATGTGTAGAATTTTAAAGAGGAATTTGAATTGCGTAACCAGCAAGGCTTTGGTGAAACTGTTAAAAATTGAGATATCCTCTCTGCTGGACTTCTCAAACTCGAAGATCGTTTTCTTCATTATCTGTTGAGCTATGTCATCTTACCAAAATTTTCAAACCATTCTAAAATAAGTGACATAGAGCTTCAATTGATGTACGTTGTGAAACTCAACACCAAGATCAATTGGACTCAGATGATGATGCGACAAATGTGGAACGTTTGAGGAATACAAAGTCCTTTGCCTTATGCTATCTTCATAACAAACATTGTTGAACATTTCGGTGTGTCTACTAATGGTGAAACCAAGGTACCTCTGAATCTTCACGAAAGCAAGATTGATGTAGAAGTTGTCCACAAAATGGGTTTCTCCATTGATCCTCATGATTGTCGCTCTTATAGGCATCGATCTATTAGACAACATGCACCTGCTGATCAAACAGAACCTAACCCACCTGCACCACAACCTTCTGAGTTTCATGCTCAATCTTCCTCATCTATTGATATCCCTACCAATCAGATGATAATGGATGAGTTGGTTTCTCTTCGAGGCTACATCTAAAACTGAATGGATGCCTTTGATACTCAAAACCAACAGATCCAGTTTGAACTTCATCATCTTTCTTCTAAACTGAGCAGTATGGACGTTGATGAAGATAGTTCTGAGCCTGAGTCTTAGAGTGTGTCTAGGTTTTTCTATTTTTATCAGTGCATAATTCTGAACATTTGTTTTTATGTCTGTAATATTTGTATGCTTTGAACATCTACTATTATGCTATGCTATGTTTTTACATTTGAACAATATGTGATTTTATGCTCTGATATTATGCTATTATGATATGCACTACATTAATTTTTATATTTATTGTGCTATACATCATGTATGCTATATATGCTATATATCTTGTGCTGGACTCTTGGCTTTTCTACTTTTTGATGAAGTCAAAAGGGGGAGAGAAGTTGGGAGAGTGTATTTTCTGTCAAATTTTATTTCAAACACTTAACTCCAAATGAAAGGGGGGACATACAAGATAGGGGGAGCATACTCAAGACAAGTCAAGATATATCATAAAGTATGCTACTCTCAGAAAATTCAGCAAAACTACATTGTCAAGAAGATATTGGTTTGTCATCATCAAAAAGGGGGAGATTATGAAGATGATCTTTGCTCTTGACCTTAACACGATTTTGATGAAGACACCAACATCACCAAAAAGAAGAAAGGAAGAATACTTATGAAGACAAAGAAGATTAAAGCTTCAAGATAATTAGATTAAGTCTCTATAGGTACTTTATCCTAAAACTCTTAAATATACAAATTAGTAATGCTCAAACTAGTATGTAGTAAAAATTTATTTCTTTCATCGTATATTTTTTGTTTTTTTTTTACTTTTAGAAAAACTAAACAAATTTTTTAAACCACATCAAGTAAATCCCAAATTATTTTTAAGGCTTGAGGACAAGCCTTCATTTAAAAAGGGGGGACAAGAGCTGATGTAATTTAAAAATATTTCTTTCTTCACTAGATTGTGTAAAAATGTAAAAAGTAAAATTGTTTGTTCAAAAAATAAAAAACGTTTCAAAACCGAAAACAAAATGGCTAAAACAAATTTTTTTGAAGCATGATAACATGATTAGAAATGTTAAGCAATCTTTAAATTAAGCTTTGATTGAGCAAAATGAGATGTATGCTAAATGTTTGTGAAAAAAGTCACATAATGTCATAACTTGAAAATTTTTGCAAATTGAAAATTCAATTTTATGTAACAAGATCTTTGCAAACATTTTTTTCATCAAAAAAGTGTGAATCCAAACCAAGTAAGGGAATGAGCCAAACACATGAGTGAGAATCAACATTTGATTTGTCTAATAGACTTGTTTGAATCTTCAATCTCTTAATTGCATAAAAATGATAAGAAGTGATAAGAAGTGATCAAGGCATGTTCTTTGATTAGTTGAACCAAAGGCCAAAAAGTCCAAACCAAATTAGGAACATCCTTTGATAAGCCCCTTTTGAGCCAAACAAATGAAATCAATTTTTTCAAATTATCCCATAAACCAAATTGAGAAATATGTTCTAAGAGAGCATTAAATTTTTAAAGAATAGTTTGAAAGAATGAAGTTGGGGGAAAAATTGGTGGATTGTGCTTCTTAAAAGAAAAAGAAAAACTCAATCTTAAAAAAAATGAAAAAAGAAACAAAAAGATTGAGAAAAATAGAAGCCAAGGTTCAAAGCAGTAAAAGAGGTTGGAAAACAATAATGGAAAAAAGAAGAGTAAAGTATTCCATTGAGAAAATTTTCAAAAATGCTCTCGTTTTAAACTTAGCCTTGAAAATCTAGAAAAACCATTATCCAAAACAAGCCTCATTACAACAAAAAAGAAGACCTTAGTGATCTTTGATTAATTATGCAATTTAAGAGAATAGGTGAAATGAAAAACAAGTTCAAATTACTACAAACAAATGTTTGATAAATTGAGTGAAACACTTACCCACAAAAGTTCAAACTTTGAACTTGTGTGCAAAGAAACACTTTTTCGATAAGAAAAATATTTGCTTAGGTCAATTGTTACACAGTTTTGATAAGCAAAAGCATTACTTCTTGTTTGAAGCATTATGTGTCAAAATTCACAAACTATGAAAAATCTCATTGAAATCTATTTTGACATGCTTATACATTTGAAATCATGTTGATCATCATCACCATTTTTAGCCAAATTAATTTTCGGATATTTTTCACGTTTTGTTTGAGGACAAACAAAGTTTTAAGTTGGGGGGAGTTTGATAAGTGCCAAACATACCTAAAATTCATACACTTTTATGGCACTTATCTTTAGCATAATTGAGAAAAACCAACTTAAAACAATACTTTTTGTATAAAATATTACAATCTTGTATATTTGTATGTGTATTTCTTTTTTATGTATTTTATAGGATTTAGAATGAAGAAAAGTAGAAAGAAAGACCCATGGTCAACAAAGCAAAAGAAGTCAAAGATCAAAATGTTCAACCAGGAAGCTAAGCGTGGGACAAGCCCCGCTGAGCTGACCTGGACACCAGCTTGACCTGGCCACCAGCCTGACCTGGACCAAACTACTCAACGAGGCAGCTGAGCGAACCTACTTAGCCACTCAGCCTAGCACCAGACTAGACCTCGCACGGTCAGAAATTCAACTTGACACGGTCAGGCACGAGCTTGGTACAAGCCCAAGCTGCTAAACAGGCAACTCAGCGGTCCAACCAAGCTGCTCAGCGGAGAACCAGACTCCTGACCAGATCAGCAAGCACCAGGCCACGTCCTAGTCAACACGGTCAGAAGCTGTTGAACGAGCAGCTTAGCGGTGAAGCAGGTGCGCTGAGCGGTGTGTACTAGACTTGACTTAACCATCAAGCAAAACATGAAGTCATCCATGACCTCACCTCAAGTAGCCCACCATCGGCTTTTCAGAAGTAGCTCACAATAGCTGGTTCCATACCCCACAACAAGCATAAAGAGGTGGCTAAGCTACTTGATCAAGGGACCAAACCCATGTTGAAAGGTTTGGTCAGCTGCTTAGCGGTCCAGCCAAGCAGCTCAGCGGTCCAGCAGAGAGGCCTATAAATAGAGACCATTTCATTCGAGCAAGATATATCAAAAATACTTGAAACAAAGAAATCTCTCACTAGAAACCTCTCT
>NW_017722654.1:0-33505 GCF_001865875.1 Lupinus angustifolius | reverse complement strand
CAAAAATCAATTTTGTACTCTCATTTGGAACTCAAAAGCATTAAGTCCTTGGATGGATAGCTCATGCTCCTAACATTTTCTTTTGAATAAGGTTATGTAATTTCCACTTCTTCTTAATTTACAAAAGTTTGAATTTTAAACATTCAAGTTGGTGCTTTGGTTAATTTTATTTGTTTGAGAAGTACTTAATGCTATTTTTAGATTGATAACCTAAAAATGATTTCAAGTCAATAAAATTACTCGTCTCAATGACTTGATAAATAAACTAAGAAGTAGTTGTATTACTTATTTTATTTGCCAAGTTAAGCATACTTAGTTCAAACTCACAAGAAGTTGAGAAATATATTTTTCTTATTCAAATTGATCTTGTCTCCTCAAGAATTTATGAATATTTAGTTTATTTTTCTTGTTTAATTATGTGCAAATCAAACAACAAAACCACCAAAATATGTTTAATTCATTATTTGTGCTTTGACATATTCTTATGATTTATTTGACATGTTTATATGATTTATTTTATTAGGCAATTCCTTGTGGTTCGACATAACCCTATACTATACTACAATTGAATCTTGAAAGAGGTGTAAATTGTAAAATAGTAAAGTGTTATCAATAAATTTATTTGTTGAAAACATCTTTTAATATACAAAAGTGATGAAACTAACTTACTAACTTTTATTTATTGTTATTTTCCTTCCGCAATTTATTTATTCTTTAATATCAACCTTCCTTAATAAAGAAGTTTGGTTTGTTAATAAAATGAACCCCAAAGGGAGTAAATAAATAAAAGGTCACTTAAATTTATTATTCTTTTATTCTTTATTTATTTGTTTCTAACAACTAACTATTCATCACTTTTATATATTAGAATACCATTAAACCGGTGTTGGACTTTGTTCCACAAAATCGAGATGGTATTCAAAGGTACTTAATAATTATGTAATAGGTAATTGCTTCGATACCATTGTACCGGCGTTAGAATTTATTCTATCAAAGCCGAGATGATAAACAAAGAGTAAAACCGAGTTCTCTTACTTAATCAAACAAAAAGAACATAACTAAAATGAGAGTATTAATCTTTCAACAAATTGACATTGTTGTCAGGACGATTTGCTGAGAGGAGAAAACTCCCAACAAAACACCAAAATTTACCCTTTCAACAAACCCAAAGAACTCTGTCACCCTTTGTTTGACCTTTCCTAAAACCGCCTCCAAGAAAATCTTTCTTACCGCGATTCGGCCCAGCCAAGGAATCGCTCTTTATCCCAAGACCTCCAAGTCTTTGTGTGAAGAACACCTTACCTAACCGCAGCTAGGATTTTCCCAATCCTTGAATAACAATGATTTGAGTTATTAATGAGTACTTAATACTCGTATATTACAATAAAGACCAAAGCCTAAAACCTAAGCAAGAACTCACAAGACGTCATAGTCTACTATGAATGTTCATGCATGAGGTTTCTGAAAATATGCAATCAAATCAAAGCTATCTCTTTTTCTTTACAAGAAACACAAGAATGATGCAACAAAGCTTTTCAAAGAATCACGCAATATGAATATGAAAACTAAAGCCTTAGCATGATCTAATCTTTCTCTTAATTCAATACTCTCTAATAGATTCTAACAATGATGATTATCTCTTTTCTCTGTGTTTTTCTCTCTCTTTGCTGAGATTTCAGTTTAAATAGAAAGATGTATAAAGTCCCAGTTAATCGATTTAGTACCCATTTAATCAATTAACGGGTTGTTGAAAATAACGGTTTTCAGTTTTTCAGTTTTCTATGGAAACTGTGATTCTGTTAATCGATTAACACTATTCATAATCGATAAAACAGTGTAAAATCAACTTGTTAATGCATGGTGAACTACCAATATGATATATGCTCATGTAATACAAGATTTCCAAATATAATACATTTAATGTACAAAATCAATGTATTCAAATGCATGAACCTAATTATCATATATTTCTAGATGATGTCTCATTTTAGTGGATTAATTACTTTATTAAGTCTTGTGAGACTCACACCTAGGTTTACCTAACCTAGACTCAATATCTATGGCAAGCAACTTAGACTTCTAAAAAGATAATAAAGAATTATAACCTAAGTGTAATAAGTCATCACTTCACCAGATAAGGAAAGGAATCCTTGGCTATTTACTTGCTTGATTCAATAAGGAAAGATTTGTCATGATCTTCTCCATTTTGAAATTCACACGCTTATGCCAAGTAAGGAAAGTTTTTATGGCATTAAAATTAAATTGGATTCACACGTGCTCTTTCAAACTAGGCAAGGATCCATTGTGTCTTCATGAGGTGGATTCACGGCTGGATTAGTAAGGGATTCCCCTTGCTTTGTACCTGGATTACATGGTTCTTAATGAAATTTATTACAACTATAAGTTGAAGTACTCAAAGCTGAAAAAGGCAAATAATGATTGTTCTTCCAAACAAGGAAAGGAAATAATTCCTAGACTACATGTGGGTATGATAATCCCCACTTATTAAATGGGACTCCTTTGGCCGTGGCCAACTTGGGTTACTTCTATAAAAATGGTGCAATGTATGGGCCTGATTTCCTTGTTGGGCTTTGTTGACTTGGTCACTTCTTCCACTAATAGGTTGAGAGTTTCGTGTGCTTTCTTGGTTCTGGACCGGGTCATGGGCCCTCCTAGCCCACTTAGCTCTTCCTCATTGATGGGCCTTGGTGGATTCATATCACTTGTGCATCTTAGGCATAATATATTGGTAAAACATGTATAGTTGATACGCATAACATATAGGTAGTTTACCATTTAATCATTTAGCTGAAAAATATGTCAGTTAATCGATTAAGGAAGGTGTTAATCAATTAACGTGAATTCGGTTTTAACAGATAACTGAAAACCTGAAAACAGTTATTCTCAATAGCTCGTTAATCGATTAAAAGGAAACTTAATTGATTAATTGGGTCTCAGAAATGTTTTCTATATAAGCTATGTTTTTAGGTCATGCACCATACATCATATCTTTCATTTTCAGAATTGCTAGTTGCATATTTTTTGTGCTCCATTGTGTCACATAGGTAGAGTGAAATGCATTGTGAGATAGTGAGTGATAGTATCATGTATAGGTTTTAATTGTCATCCAATTGTATGTGATTAATGTGTTAAATTTTGCTATCTTTTCTTCCATGATTCTTGCATTTCTTTAGAAGAATTCTAGGATAGAAATTCTCTGTTTCTACACATCAATGAACTCATACATATTCATGCTAACTTGTGAGTTTTGTATAGGGTTTTTAGCTGAGTTTCAATTGTAATATTTGAGCTACATTGTTCTTAATAATACTATGTTTTTGTATTGTTTTTGTGTTGTAATAAGGGAAGTCGTTTCTTGGTGTCTTACCACCTAAGAGACTCAGTGAGTCTTCACCAAGACTTAGAGGTCTTGAGTTTAGAATGTTTTCTTTGCTGGGGATAGATCGTAAGAAAGGTTTTCTTAGGTTATTAGGTGAGTCAAATCAAGAAAGTGAGTTCTTAGATGCAAGAAGGGAGCGTCTAAGTTTTTGTATTGGAAGTTTGCATGTAAAAATACATTCGTTTCAATATTAGTGAAGAAAATCTCCCGAGATCAGAAGGGGAGGCCTGGATGTAGTTTGCAAGTGGACTCGCAAATGAACCAGGATAAAATTCCTCGTTGCAGGATTTTTCTATCCTTAATCTCTTTACATTTCAAGTTGTATTAATTGCCTAATTTTAGCTTATAATTTGGATACTGTAAATTTGCTATATCGAGTTTAATTTTGTTCAAATATATTTGCTTTATCTGTATCTGAATATCGGTGAGTGGTTGTGCAATAAGCCATTCCGCAACTTGCTATTTTCTATGAGTTAATCGCCCCCCCCGCCTTCTAGATGTGTTATGTCCACTGATACGTAACAAGTGGTATCAGAGCTAGTGCTATGTGCTAGCTCAACCGCATACGCGTGATCCTTAAGGGAAAACAAATGGGTTCCACCAACCCCTTTGGTGGTCATGGCGCATCCGTTAACCGCCCTCCTATATTTAGTGGCGAAGGATACGCCTACTTGAAAGTTTGGATGAAGATATTCATTGAAGCCATTCACTCATATATTTGGGAATCCGTAGTCAACGAGCCTTTCGTCCCAATGCATCTAGTGGACGATGAACTGAAATAAAAGCCTAAGAGTTTATGGACCGATGATGAACGTAAAAAGGTTCAATACAACCTACATGCTAAAAATGTCATCATATTGGCCCTATCATTTGATGAATTCTTTCGGTTTTTGCAGTGTCAAAGTGCTAAGGAAATGTGGGACACTTTACAAGTGACTCACGAAGGCACTAGTGAAGTCAAGTGTGTCAAGATGAATGCCCTGACGCATGAGGAATCAGATCGCAAAAATAAAGGCATATCTCTTAAAGCAACAATGTCTCAACTTATTGAAGAGAAAGAAGAAGTTGAATCTGATTCAGATATTGATGATGAAACGTTGAGCCTTCTCGTTTAAAAATTCGGGAAATTATTAAAGAAATGAGGCTTTAAACGCTTTCATAATAAAGAAGCACGTGAGTCAACTAGAAAAGGCAAAGGTAATAAAGAGCGCTTCACATGACACGAATGTGGTAAGCCAAGACACATGAGATTTCAATGTCCTACTTACCTCAAGAAAGTTGATTCGGAGAAGAGCACTCCTCAGGACTTCAAGTCAAAGAAGGCCTACATTGTCTGGGACGTACCAGAGGAGGATACGACTCAAAGAAGACCACCAAGCTATGCCTAATGACTAGAACAAATGAAGCTTGCGACTCAAATTCAAAGGAGGTAAACAATGAGGTATACTCTAACACCTCATCCTCTTCTTTTGATGATTCACCTCCTTATGAGGACTTATATAATTCTTAGGTCGAATTGCATGAAGAATTAAAAAAATTGGCTAGGATTAGTTCTGATAGAAAACGAGTAATCCTTCTAAGTGAATAGAAAATAATTTTATTACAGAAAGAATTAGATGAGCTGAAACTTGAAAATGAAACTTTAGATCTAATATTTTCATATAATACACGCAATTGCTTAAATGATAATTTATGTCAATCAACTGTTTGTGAGTCCTGCGAGACTTTGAAAAATGAAATTTTGAAACTAAATGAAAAACTCGTAAAACTTATAGAGAGTCAAAATCAATTAGACACTATGCTTAGTCAAACTAGAAATGTTGGTGACCATACTGGATTAGGATATATCCCCCTATGCGTAGGAAAACACCATATAGGAAACCTGTAACTCGACCTAATAAAAAAAATTATAATAAGAAAGTTCTGACATGTTTCTATTGTGGCACACATGGCCACACTTCCTACTCTTGCTATATCAGGAAGTATGGTATACCAAGTGATGTATATGCCTATATGAAAAAGGGATATAACTCCCTGGTTATTAATAGAAAATGACCCAATATAAATTAGGTACCTGAAAATGGCAAGTGATCTATTTTGCAGGAATGTTTACGAGCACAGGGGCAACATTGGTATCTTGATAGTGGATGTTCGAGGCATATGACGGTAGATAGGTCGAAATTCATTGATCTATCATTAAAAGAAAAAGGGTTTGTCATGTATGAAGACAACAACAAAGGAAAGATACTTGGTACCGGGAAAATTGGCAACTCAACTCAGGCAATGATCGAGAATGTACTATATGTTGAAGGCCTAAAGCATAACATATTGAGTATCAGCCAACTCTGCATCAAAGGTAATCATGTATCTTTCGACTCTAAGTGTTGCATAATTTGTGACAATTTATCTAATAAAGTCAAATTTGTCAGACATCGTATTAGTAAAATCTATATGGTTAATCTAGAAGATGCCACGACATTATTTTCAAAATGTTTTGTTTCTAAAGAAAATGATATATGGCTTTGGCATAGGCGTGTCGCTCATATTCATGTAAAACATCTAGATAAACTATCTAAAAATAATTTGGTTGAGGGTTTACCATAAGTTGATTTTAAAACTCATGAAACTTGTGATACTTGTCAAAAATATAAACAAGTTAAAAACTCTTTTGGTAAAAAGAATGTAATATCCACAACAAGACTTGTGGAACTTCCCCATATGGATTTGTTTGGACCCTCACAAATAATGAGTTTTGGTGGTAGTTTCTATGCTTTGGTA
Source organism: Lupinus angustifolius (assembly GCF_001865875.1). Lineage (NCBI taxonomy): Eukaryota > Viridiplantae > Streptophyta > Magnoliopsida > Fabales > Fabaceae > Lupinus > Lupinus angustifolius. The sequence goes on along the minus strand of NW_017722654.1, from coordinate 27,327 downwards.
ATTGTTGATGATTTCTCTAGATTCACATGGACATTATTTTTATCTTCTAAGAGTGATGCATTCAAATCTTTTAAAAACCTTGCCAAACAAACAAATCCAAAATTAGTTTAACCATAAGATAGTATTCATTCGATCCGATCATGGTGGCGAATTTGAAAACCACCAGTTCGATAAATTTTGTAATAAACATGGTATCATGCATTAATTCTCGGCTCCTCGTACCCCTCCGCAAAATGGAGTTGTTGAGAGGAAGAATCGAGTTCTAGAGGAGCTTGATAGAACCATGCTAAATGAAAGCAAGGTTCCTAAGTACTTTTGGGCTGATGCAGTACATACTACTTGCTATGTGATAAATCATATACTCTTGAGGCCTACTTGTTTGAAAACTCCTTATGAACTTTTAAAAGGCCGAAAACCTAATATTGCTCATTTTCATGCTTTTGGATGTAAATGCTTTATTTTAAATAAAGGAAAAAGAGCGCTAGGAAAATTTGACTCAAAAGCGGATGAGGGTATATTTTTAGAGTATTCATTGCATAATAAAGCTTATCGGGTGTTTAAAAAAATATTCCATGCAAGTAGAAGAGTCTGTACATGTTCATTTTGATGAATCTTCTCCAAAAGATAAGAGAAAGGTATTTTCTGATGATGTTGCAGGTGCTTTAGAAGAAGCATATTCTAAGGACATGGACCAGGACAGAGAAGAAGAAGCAGATCAAATTATCCAAGATGAGCATCAGAACTTGCCAATCGTGTGGAAGACTAAGAAAGATCATCCACTTGACAAAGTTATAGGTGATATCTCTACGGGGGTGGTAACCCGTAGTTCTTATGTAATTTTTGTAACTTCGTTGCCTTCGTCTCTCAAATCGAGCAAAAGACCATCGACGAGGCCATTGAGGATGTGCACTGGGGTATAAATATGCAAGAAGAGCTAAACCAGTTCGAGCACAATAATGTATGGGACTTGGTCCCTAAGACAAAAGAACATCCAGTGATTGGTACTAGATGAGTCTTCCAAAATAAACTAGAGGAATTTGGCTTGATCATAAGAAATAAGGCATGCTTAGTGGTCAAAGGCTACAACCAGGAGGAAGGCATCGATTATGATAAGACTTATGCTACTGTAGCCAGATTAGAGGCCATTAGGATGCTTCTATCCTTCGCATCGATTATGAACTTTAAGCTCTTTCAAATGGATGTTAAGAGCATCTTTCTGAATGGCTATATTCAAAAGGAGGTGTATGTTGATCAACCTCTCGGCTTTGAAAATTTTAAATATCCGAATCATGTATATAAGCTTAAGAAGACTCTCCATGAAGGTTCCTAGAGCTTGGTATGACAGATTGAGTTGTATCCTTTTGGAAAAAGGGTTTGTGAGGGGTATGGTTGATACTACCCTCTTTATCCGTAGATTATATGATCATGTATTATTAGTTCAAATATAAGTTGATGATATAATTTTTGGATCTACTAATGACATTCTTTGTAGAGAATTTCTTTGTAGAGAATTTTCTAAGATGATGGAGGGAGAATTTGAGATGTCAATGATGGGTGTGCTGAATTTGAGATGTCAATGATGAGTGGCATCTTCATTCATAAATCAAAGTACTACAAGGAGTTACTCAAAAAGTTCGACATGGAAAAATATAAAGAAGCTTCTATACCTATGGCGTCTGCTTGCTATATAGACAAAGATGAAAAGGGAAAATCTATTGAGGTAACCAAGTATCAAGGGATAATCGACTCTTTATTATATTTGACTGTGATTCGCCTCAATATTATTGTTAGTGTTTGCGTGTGTGCTAGATTTCAAGCATTACCTAAAGATTCACATTATAGTGTTGTTAAACGTATCATGACATATTTAAAAGGAACAATAAGTATGGGAATATGGTATCCTAGGGAAGCCTCATTATCCTTGGTAAGGTATTCCGATTCCAATTTTGCTGGATGTAAGTTAGATCGGAAGATCAGTAGTGGGACTTGTCACTTACTAGGCAGTTTCTTAGTTGCATGGCACAATAAAAAGCAATCTTGTGTTGCTTTGTCCATTGCTGAAGCGGAATACATGGTCGCCGGTGTGTGTTGCACTCAAATCCTATGGATGATGCAGCAACTCAAGGACTATGTTCTTAATCTAGAAAAGATCCCCATTAAATGTGATAATACAAGTGTCATAAACCTATCCAAGAATCTCGTTTTGCATTCGAGAACCAAGCATATAGAAATTAGACATCAATTCTTGCATGATCATGTTCAAAAAGGCGATTGTGTGCTTGAAGTTTTTGAAACTACTGAGCAATTAACTGATATTTTCACCAAGCCCCTCTCACGAGATACTTTCTATGTTCTTCGAAGAGAACTTATAATTCTCGATGAAAAATATCTTGATTAAAATCGTCTAATTCTTTATTATGAGCTTCAGATGTTACATGTCTAATATGCTTCAAAATGAATATTTGTTGAATGCATTCTATTCCTAATATGATTCATGATCTAGTATAATAAGCCATATATGTATGTGCGTTTGCTTAAAATTGGTTGATATATGTTAGATATATTTGCATGCTTCTAAAACTCAAAAACCTTCCTGATTCACAAAACTGATGATTGTTAATCGATTAACCATTAGTCTTAATCGATTAGAATGAGTTCTAGTAGCCAACACTTTATTTTTCACGAAATTTAATCGATTAATGTCCCATCTTAATTGATTACATATGCTCTTAATTGATTAACGACGGTAGATAAATTAGAACCATAAGCGTTTTTGCCATTTTTTCAAATCCTCTCTATCCCCTTTTCTCTCTAAATCTCAGAGGCAACAACATAATCTAGATTCTTAGCCTAAAAGAAGATTAAACCTCACCCTCTATCCACATTGCACTTCATTTCATCCCATTTCCTCTCAAATTTTTCAAGGAAACCCATTTTCCCAATTCTAAACCCTAATGTTAGGTTCCTCCAAAAATCCTTCTTCACCTCTCAATTCTCTCAGTTTTGCAATCAAAATGGAAAGAGGTCATTCAAAAAGGATTCAGACAATTGCTCAACGCACATGAATAGTTCCTATTGCTACACCATCGAATTTGAATGTGAGGAAGGATCGTGGAGACCCCTACTACTCTCTCATACTGCAAGAGACTTGGTTGTCATAGTTTCAAGGTAGGAAACCAACTTATATCCGGTATGCTGATTTAACCTGGATGGCGGAACAAAATTTTGAATTTCCACAAGGCATGCAAGCTGAAGGAGTTGTTACCTTTCTTGAATTAAAGGGAAATATTTACCCTACTTTGATTAGAGAATTTTATGCCAACTTTAGATATAAGGATGACAAGTATTAGTCTATGGTTACTGGAAATTTGTTTGAGTTGAGTGAGGAATTTTCATGAATGTGGGAGGTTTGTCCACCAATGGTGCTAGCATTGGTTATTGTGACTGGGTCAAGAATTCATTCGATGCTACTGAGGTTGATAAGTCATACTTGAGAGGTCCCCATCTGTATATACAAGGAGAATTAACAAAAGTTGGGTCATTATCTGTGGAAAATAGACTATTGCACTATTTGATAGTGTACATTTTGGTTCAGAGGAACACAAATCATGCACAACTCACTCTGAATGATTTGAGGTTTATGTATGTTGTTAAGGAAAATGTTATGATTAATTGGCCAGAGGATATTCTTAAGGTCATATATAGTGTGTCAACGTCTCAATCCAAACTGCTACCCCATAGCATTTTCATTTTGATGATCATCGATTATCTACAAATTGATGTGTTTGACCTGATTTTTGGCTGCACGACTTTATTTATAGTCGCCACTACATTTTATAGTTAAAAATTTAGAAAAGTTTTTCTCTATCTCACACGCAGAGCTTTTTTTTTAGTGATTCTTTTGTGTAGAAATTCTTTTTCTTTTTAGTGATTTTTGTAAGATGAGTTTTTGAGGGATTTTGTGTGTAGTTCTTGGTTGTAATTTTTGCATGGAATGCTTGTTTTTGTAGTGCTTTTTTGTGTGGAATTCTCCCTGTTCTTTGGTGAATAAGACACTCTATTTATAGACTATGACTTATCACATGTGCTTAATGAGGAGAATATCTCTCATTAATTGATTAGAGGAGGTTTAGGGAAATAAATCATATTTGCAACATAATCAAATTGATTTGTAATTTTCTTGATTTGATTTGATTTGCTTATTCTCATATTGCAACCTTAAATTACTTGATTCCAAATCTCTAAAAGGTTTAATTTTTCATTGAATCAAATCTCTAAATATTAATTATTATAATCAAAATTATTTGTACCACACAATCAGATTCATATAAAAAATTTCAATCTTAATTTGATTTGCATATTTCCTAATTGTGATCTTTAACTTATTTTATTGATTTGCCACCTTGATTTATTTGATTCCAAATCTCTAAAGATTTATTTTTTTAATCAAATTGATTTGTACAACACAATTAGATTGATATGAACTTTCTAATTTGATTTGATTTGCGTATTTCCATATCGCAATCTTGATTTGATTTTTGAGTCCTTAAAGAGTTAGTTATTATCAAGGTGATTCATGCAACTTAATCAAATGGATATGATGTGATTTAAATTACATTTTTTTTAAATCTTTAATTTATCCGATAATCCAATCAAATCTTTAATTCACTCATCTTTTAATTTTATTTATTTATTATTATTATTATTATTATTATTAAAATAACTCTAAAAAATCATTTTTTGAGAATTAAATTACTTTAAACATGAATTTTGGTTAACCTAATCACTTAGATTTAGGAACCTTAACAAATGGTTTAGTCTTATTATTTTAAATTGGAATTTTGTTTAACCTAATCATTTATATTTAGGAACCTTAACATAACATGTTTAGTTTTATTATTTTTAGAAAAGTATTTTTGGAATTCTATATTTTTTATTTAAAAAAGTTCTGGGCTTTTTCTAGGCAGGGCAAAAATGGGTGTTCACAGTTGCCCCTCTTTACTTGTTGCTTACATGATGGCAGGAAAACCAAGGTTTGAGTGCTATCATAATAAGTAACCAATAATGAAATGAACGCTATTTTTCTTAAGGCTCAGAAAACTGGTGGAGCAAGGATTTGTCGAGGCAGTTCCCATGCTTGTCGTGATAGACCAGGGATTTTGAGGCAGTTTCCGCGTTTGCCGTGATGGACCAGGGATTTTTTAATGCAGTTCTCGTGCTTGTTGTGATGGACCAGGAATTTGTTGAGGCACTCGTGCTGCCATAATGATTCAGGGATTTGTTGAGACAGTTCCCGCGTTTTGCATGACGGGCCAGGGATTTGTTGAGGCAGTTCCCGTGTTTGCCATGATGGACCACAAATTTGTTGAGGCAGTTCCCGCGTTTGTCGTGATGAACCAGGGATTTGCTGAGGCACCTATGCTGCCATTATGATTCAGGGATTTGCTGAGGAACTCGTGCTGCCAAAATGATTCAGGGGTTTTCTGAGGCACCTGTGCTGCCGAAATGATCCAGGGATTTGCTGAGGAACCCATGCTGCCAAAATGATTTAGGGATTTGCTAAGGCATCCTTGTTGCCAAAATTATTCAGGGATTTGCTGAGGCATACGTGCTGCCAAAATGATTCAGGGATTTGTTGAGGCATCCATGTTGCCAAAATGATTCATGAATTTGTTGAGGCACCCATGGTGCCTAAATGATTGAAGAATTTGTTGAGGCACTCATGCTGCCAAAAGGATTCAAGGATTTGTTGAGGCACCCATGCTGCCAAAACAATTCAGGGATTTATTGAGGCACCCATGCTGCCAAAACGATTCAGGGATTTGCTGATGCACCCATGCCGCCAAAATGATTTAGGGATTTGCTGAGGCGCCAATGATGCCAAAACGATTCAGGGATTTGCTGAGGCCGCCTGCTGCCAAAACGAATCTGGGATTTGCTGAGACCCCCATGCTGCCAAAAGGATTCAGGGATTTATTGAGGCACCCATGCTACTAAAACGATTTAGGGATTTGCTGAGGCACCCATGCTGCCAAAATGATTGATTTCATTTTTTTTTTGTGATGCTAGAAAATTCACTTCAGGAATGTAATGTTATGAACCGATTGTTAATGCAGACATTGTATAGAAATGTATTTTGAGATGTATGATATGCAATTTTTTGGTTTATTTGTTTAGATTTATTAGAGGAATGATGTAGAGATGCATTTTTGAATGTTTGGTTATACGCAATGCAATGATTTGTTTGCACTTATTGGAAGAATAGTGTATGGATGCTTGTTTGAATGCTTGGTTATATGCAATGCACTATTTTGTTGGTATGTGCTCATTATAAGAGTAATGTAGGGATGTATGTTTGAATGCTTGGTTATATACAATGCAACATTTTGGTTTGTTTGTTTGTGCTTATTAGAAGAATAATGTAGGGATGCATGATGTTAATGTCTATGTTTGTGATGTAATTATTAATGTATGAATATTAATATGCATTGATTGATATAGTTATGATGTATGTATGACATGTATGATATGAGTACTATATGTTTTGTTCGAATATAATGGAAAAATGAGTAAGACTCATGCACCAATGTTCTAATGTATTACTCGTGATTCTTTGGATGGTACTCATCAACTTTTGTAAACTCGATTGAAGCGACCTTTTTTATCTTCTCTTGAGTGGTACCATAACTTTTCACCCATCAAAATCTTCCCCAGTTTACTTGAAGACGCTTTTTTAATGTGATCTGTGAAATTGCTCCAGTATGATCTTAAGGACAATGGCTAAACCCATGTATTTTGTCCGATTGTAGGTTTGATGAAGACTTCTTGACAGGGTGTTGGTTTTCTTGTGACAATAACACTGCCCTAGTGTCCTTATTTTAACTTTTGTCTTCATCCAGGTTGCTACGACTTAGATTCTCCCAAAAGTTGCCTTAGTTTGGGTGATTGAGGATGTAATAATTCTTCACATTGGGGTGTTCATTTAATTTTCTCTAATTTTTGCTCATAATACCTTATATAGGCATATGTCAGGAATTCTCTCATTTTATTATGATCCAAAGTCGCCCTTGCAAGTTTTCGACTTAGGACCACTCTTATTTTCCTAGGTTGCCAACGTGGGTTTTCAACCTAGCACTCTTTTTCTTCTTTTTTTGTTTTGTTTTTGTGAACACCCCTAATGTGGCGAGTTGAATTGATAGGAATAGGAAGTAGGAGATATGTATGAGTCGTTGTTGAAGTTGTCCTTGAAGACGATAACTTAAGATCCTTCTCCTTTTTATTTGAGGGAATTTGGCTATTGTTATCGAGTCAACTTATTCAGTCATAAAAAGTCACTTCCCAACTGCCCTAGTTTTAAGTCACTTCCCAACTTCTTGTGACTTTCCCTTGCCCAATGTGAGATAATTCGAGTCATTCTTCTATTCAAGTTAATTTGTGAACTTAGACTGTAAGGCTTTAGACTATGAATAACCTTAAAACCTGCCCCAGTTTGGGAGACTTCCAATTTTCTTTTGCCTTTATTGTTCTACATAACTTTTTTCTAAAACAATGATCATGCAAATTTTGGTAAGTGTTTGGGCTATGAGTGGTGATGTGGTAGTGATGATAAAATTTAATTTGGGTTTAGCTTGGGTAGATATGATGGTGATGGTGATGATAGAATTCAATTTAGGTTTGGCTAATGTAGATGTGGTGGTGGTTATGATAGAATTGAAATTGTGTTTTAGCTCATGACTAATGGTGAAGTTATGATAATAGTGAGAAAACAAATTTTAACTTATGCATTAAAAATGAGATATTTTTATCAAAATTTTATGAGTTTAGTATAGTCAACATTATTTCTTCATGATGTGCATCTTAGGCAAATAAGTCTTCTACAAGGTCTTTTTAAGCTTGTACTAGTGATGGCAACGGGCACGGGTGGGCACGGGTAGTAGCTACATACTACCCGTTTCAAAATAGGAGAGTATTACCAATACCGGCCCGTACCCGTGTGCGGGTATTTGCAGGTATTTCTGGGTACCTGCAGGTTTCCTATATTATAAATGATTTTTTTATTTTTTACTTCTATTATGTTTCAAATGAGATGAAACTTAATTATTTTTGTACATTTTGATTGAATATTGGGAAAAAATGCTAAATTTATTGGTGTTTTCTATGTGTGATTTTTTGTTCTCATTTCCTTAACAAAAAGTATATATTTTCTTTGTAAACATGTGCGTTTCTACACATGTAATAATATTTGTAGGGTGTTTCACCACCAAACTCAATAAAATATGTAAATAAAGTCAAAGGAAAAAATATACATAGTGTATTGAATATTAGAATAATGTATTTTTTATTTTAATTAAATATAATATATTAATCATATAAATAATGGGTACCTGTGGGTACAGGTACCATAATACCCGTACCCGCCCAAATATACTATGGGTATTTTTAAAAACCCGTTTATAATACATGCAGCTACCCGTTTGTGATCTGTACCCGTGCTCGTACGGGTTTTACCCGCGGGTACCCACGGGTATGGGTTTTATTTCATCCCTAGCTTGTATCATGGCTTGGCTAAGGGTTTTCAAGAGACGGATATAAGGCTCAAAACATGTGTTTCCCATACCCACATTTCTCCTTTCTTATTTATCCTATTTTCAACAGATTTCTAGCATGACATTCAACTATTAAGAGATTTTTTTGGATTTGATAAGGATGACCTGAGATTAAGGCGACAATTTATTTTCATGATTGGTTCCTTTTGTGGTTATTCATTTTGCACTTAGTTTGCCCTAACTTTTGCATGAGATACTAATTGAGGATTCTCAGCGGACTCTTTTTTCACTTTAGTTTTTTTCACTTTAAGGAAGTATCATTCTTTGTATTCTGTTATCCTTCAGTCACATGAATTGAAAAAAAAATACATTTTTTCTTTAATAGTTGAATGTGAAGGAAAACTATTGAAAAACTACCCTCCCGGGGTTATTGGCATATTGAGGGTTATTCAAAAATTATCTCTTTTCGTGATGTCTGAGCTCAAATGGCGTGACTAGGGATATCTCCATGGTGTTTTGAAATTACAAAAAAAGCATTGTGTCATTAGAAAAATTTGCTTGATGATGTACATCATTTTATTGTTTCATATTTGCATCCTTCTCCATTTGATTTTATTTTGAATCAAATATCTCATAGTAATGCATAGATTAATTTTATATGGGTTTATTTGGTTATGTGATCTTTGGATAAATATTGTGAGTGGATTTAGTATGGTGAGATATAAGATGGTGAAATTTGCATGATCAATGTATTGGTATATACTTATTAAAAAGATATGTAATTGAAAGTAAATCTTTATTCATGAAAAAAGAAACTTGGGTAAGTGTGAGATGAGCTTGGCCTTGACTGAGATCCTCAAATGATGAGAATTTTTCAAATTGGTCTACAATTTTAGTTGGGGTTGAAGACAATGCATTATCGAATATGATCTCGACCACAAACTTGGAGTTCTCTGTCTTCTTGAATGTCTTCAGTTTCAACATTGGTTGCTTTCAGCCAAGTTTAACAATACTATTCATAAAATCGATATTCAATTGATGGGTCTCCTTAGCAACGAGATCGTGAAATGCATGCAAAAAAATGAATTCTTATTGGTGCATGATATGCATGAAGTGAATCTTTTTTCATGTTACATGATTTGAAATGCAACTTATAACTCGAAATGATGCATAAAATGCTAACTTTGAGCTCATATTATGTGTTACATATATGAAGATGCATTTTGGGATGTATAAATGATATGAGATTAATTTTTTTGAAGTATATGATGAATGAGGATGCATGTGATTTTATTTTTAGTGCATGAGACTCTTATAAAATGCAACTTATGATGTATATGAATTTGAATGCATTAAAGCTATGAGACGATGTATGAAATGTTTTATTTTTACTTTTTTCTTCAATGAGAAGGTTTGTGATAATGAATGCAATGATATTGTGAGATACGGAATTATGATGTCTGATATGGTAATGCGTGAAATAAAATATTTTCAATAATTTATTTTTATTTTTTGATGAATGTATGCATAAGTCAGTGTATGTATGAATAATGTATTTATTTTTTAAATTGCATATATACATGAGTGAATAAATACTTAATAATTTTTTATACATGAATGAATGCCTAAGTCAATGAATGATTACTCTTCTTTCTAAATACATGAGAATTTGTTTTTTTAGAATGATTGACTAAATGAATAAAATGTAGATGAATGTATGATTATTGTATTTTTATTTTTTTAAATGAATGTATGTATAATTAATTTATTTATTATTTTTTTAAATGCAAATATGCATGAATTAATGAATGAATCTGTAGAGGAGTGTATGAATAATGTATGCATGGATAATTGAATGAATGAATAAATGCATAAGCCACTTAATAAATATTTTTTTTAATGTGATGAACGAATGAATAAGTCAATCAATTTTTTATATTTTTGAATGTATGATTGAATGAATGAATGTGTGAGTATTGTACTTTTTTTAATAAATATATGAACACATAAGTCAATGATGTTTAAATGATATATTTTTTATTTTTTCATTTTGAATGCAGAATGAGTAATGAAGTGAATCAATGAATGCATAAATGTTTGAGTTATATGTATTATTTTACATGAATGAATGCATGAACTTTTTTTATGCATGAGTGAATGATTGAATATGTGAATAAATAAAAGAATGGATGAATGATGTATTTTTATTTTTATTTTTAAAATACATATACGAATAACTAACTAAAAGAATGTATGAGTAATGTATGCATGCATTAATGAATTATTGTGAATGATAGTTTTTTTTAGTTATTGTATGCATGGATTGAATGAATTTTTTTTTTAATGATATTTGTTTTAATGTATGTATTTATGATGAATGAATGCATGTACAAATAGTGGATGAGATTTTCATATATCTATGTATGTATATATGTATAAGTCAATAAATAAAAAATTTCTTTTTAAATGCATGAATGGATACATAAGTCAATCAATAAAAAGTTTTATTTTTGAATGCATATAAGTCAATCAATGAATATTTTTATTTTTTTAATGCATAAATGTATGGATAATTGAGTGAATGTTTTAATATGTATTTTTTATGTTTATGCATCCATAGATGAATTTTTTGAATGATGTATTTTTTTTATTAATGCACGATGAATGAAATGTCTAAAAATACAAAATGCATGCCGCTTATGGTAATGGACCCTATCTTGGAGGGTAGTTTAGCGATCATTACAATTTGAATATGTATATATACATATACATTTAAATTATATTTCTTTTATTTTTATCGTCCAGGCTAGCTTAGGGCCAAAATAAATTGTCATATTTATTTTTATGATAATCTCCTTATTAGGGGAATATGAATTCATCTCAAGAGTGCGATATTTTACATGATTTTTATTTTACATAACAAAATTTCAAACAATACACTATAATACAAACATGATACAAACCGCAAGATTCACAACACGTATTACATCATATGATAGGGTTCTAACATACAATGGACGACATTGGCAAGTTCTAGACTTCCTATAAGGTGCCCCTATTGCAACTCTCTCCAATAGAGAAACCCAAATATTATGATGTTAGAAACAGGAGACCAACTCGAGCGGCTAATTCATAATAAGAGGTAATAATATGAATGGTCCACATCACCAACACTTAGAAGCGGCAAAGACCACGACCAATGAGGTTAGTGTCCCTTCTATTCAAAAAGGTATCACCAATACCCGGGTGTAGGGCATTTGTGTATGCCTAAAATGTGTACATTAGATATCATACAATAAAAATAAAACATACATAAAACATGCACTTAATATTTATAACATATAATTCATACATACAACATATAATTAATAATTAAGCATGCAATTCATGTTTATAACATACAATTAATAATTAAGCATGTAATTCATATTGATATCATAACATACAATTAATAATTAAGCATGTAATTCATATTGATATCATAACATACAATTAATAATTAAGCATGTAATTCATATTGATATCATAACATACAATTAATAATTAAGCATGTAATTCATATTGATATCATAACATACAATTAATAATTAAGCACGCAATTTTCATGTTGTAGGAAATTAACTAATTAACCAAATAGAAAAAAAAAATAAACAAACAGTCACACATTTTATTGATTATGGGTCGGACTCTCTCAAAAAAGTCCTCAGCAGAGTCGCCAACTATCGTTCCCCGATTTTCGGCTGCACGACTTTATTTAGAGCCGCCACTACATTTTATAGTTAAAAATGTAGAAAAATCTTTTAAAGCCCAATTACCTTGGGCTTTTGGATTTTTGATATTCAGGTTCGGGAGTCGGTTATAAGGTATGGAAGGTATTAGAACCCTACTCGCACGCCTTAGGCGGTACCCTTCACTAAAATATATGACTTTATTATTATTATTTATTATTAAGTTATCTGGTTAATTAATTAATTATTAGATGGAAAAATTTATTTATTTTTATTATTGTGCCTGACAAGATTGACTTTGGTCTTACGTATCCCTATTAAGGGAATCAAGGATTATGTAGTTCTTTGGTAAAAAACTTTTGTTGGTTGAGTTTTTTAATTAAGAAAAGAAGCGGCATAACGCGACCTTCCGAAGGATGAGTGGAGCGAAAGAAGCCACAGAGCCACCGTCCCTCCATCCTTTATGTGGTTGGCAGTTTTTATGTTTTGTAAAAATATTGATTTGAGTGTTCATTTATTAGAGGAAAAATGTTGTATGTTGTTGGTTATGTTAAAATGATCTTCTCACTCATTATTTATTCCATAAAAGTATTATTTATTTAATTTTTTATTACTGTGATAAGAGCAATGTTTGCTATTATACAAATGTTATATTTCTTATTGGTTACATAATTATGGTTTTAAGATATGCAGATGATAGGAATGAGTAAAAAATATAAAAGAGTAAAAAGGAGAAACCTAACTATGTAGATGTGATGCACAACAGATTGTCAGTGTTAGATCTATATTGGCCTGAGAAAAGGAAGTGTCAACTTGAGACACGTGTTGGATCCGGGTTGTCTGTAATAAGGGTGCATGATTTGTAACTATATACTCACACATAGGGGATCCTTTATTGCCATAGAGACTCAGATCTAGTGTGAAAGGGTGTACGAAAACGATATTGCGTGATGTCATCTTTTTGGCTGAAGCAAGGGTCAAAGTTGATGCCATCAATGATGACCGATTCAACGATGAGAAGCACGAGATCACGATGATTCGAATGGACTCGACTGCATGCGATCAAAACGCAAGTGAGAAAGCAACTTTTTACTTTATGCTAGATTTTTCTCTATCTCACTCGCAGAGCTTTTTTTAGTGATTCTTGTGTAGAAATTATTTTTCTTTTTAGTGATTTTTTTAAGATGATTTTTTGAGGGATTTTTGTGTGTAATTCTTGGTTGTAATTTTTACATGGAATTCTTGTCTTTTTAGTGCTTTTTTATGTGGAATTCCCCGTTCTTTGGTGAATAAGTCACTCTATTTATAGACTATGACTTATCACATGTGCTTAATGAGGAGAATATCTCCCGTTAATTGATTAGATGAGGTTAAGGAAAATAAATCATATTTGCAACATAATCAAATTGATTTGAAATTTTCTTGATTTGATTTGATTCTCTTATACTCATATTACAACCTTAATTTACTTGATTCCAAATCTCTAAAAGGTTTAATTTTTCGTCGAATCAAATTTCTAAAGATTAATTATTATAATCAAAATTATTTGTGCAACACAATCAAATTGATATAAAAAATTTCAATCTAAATTTGATTTGCCTATATCCTAATTGCGATCTTTAATTTATTTTATTGATTTGCAACCTTGATTTATTTGATTCCAAATCTTTAAAGATGTAATTTTCTAATCAAATTGATTTGTGAAACACAATTAGATTGATATGAACTTTCTAATTTGATTTGATTTGTGTATTTCCATATCGCAATCTTGATTTGATTTTTGAATCCTTAAAGAGTTAGTTATTACCAAGGTGATTCATGCAACATATTCACATGGATATGATGTGATTCAAATTTCATATTTTCAAATCTTTAATTTACTCGATAATCCAATCAAATGTTTAGTTAACTCATATTTTATTTTTATTTATTTATTATTATTATTATTAAAATAACTCTAAAAAATCATTTTTTTTTAGAATTCAATTACTTTAAACTTGAATTTTGGTTAACCTAATCACTTAGATTTAGGAACCTTAACAAATGGTTTAGTCTTATTATTTTAATTTTGAATTTTAGTTAACGTAATCATTTAGATTTAGGAACATTAACATACCATGTTTAGTTTTATTATTTTTAGAAAATTATTTTTGGAATTCAATTTTTTATTTAAAAATGTTCTGGGTTTTTTCTGGGCCAGACAAAAATGGGTGTTTACAAGGCAGAATACATAGTTGTAGGAAGTTGTTGTGCCAAATATTATGGCTCGTGTATGAATTGCGAGATTACAGATTAAAGCTAGGATGCCTTCCCTTAAAATGTGATAATACTAGTGCTTTAAATCTCACAAAGAATCTAATTATGTATTCTCAGACTAAACATATTGATGTAAGGCACCACTTTCTTAGGGACAATGTCCAAAAGAAAGATGTTCTCTTAGAATTTATTGATACACATGAACAACTACTAGATATCTTTACAAAACCTTTGGCTAAAGAACCTTTCTGTAATTTTAGACGAGAACTAGGCATCCTTCGTGAAGTATATTTATCTTAATATGTTGATATATACATTGTATGTGCTTCATTATATATATTTCATGCCTACTTGTACCTCAATATGCTTTTTATTGCTTAAATTTCATTATTTTGGGGTATGTATTCTGTTACAATGCAAGGATAATCGATTACAGTGCATCAGTGGCAGAAATTATTAAAAATTCAGCCAATGTAATCGATTACAGGATGAATTAATCGATTAACTGCTCAAACAATAAGTTTGAGTAATCGATTACTCAATCGTGGTAATCGGTTACACTCTGCACTAGTTAAGGCAACAATCATATTTTTGAACTTCATCTTCTTCATTTTCCCTCATTCCAACCGTGGTAACCCCCCACAACCTCGAAAAACCTTTTTCTCAATCGTTTTGCTTGATTTTTGTGGTGTTTCATTCTACATTTTCACTCCTAAACACATTCCTACCATCACTTTTGTGTTTAGAATTCTAAATCAAAACCCCCAAATTTAAAAATCTTCAAAACCTAAGTTTTTCAAAACTCAACAACATGGCATCAAGGAAGGGAACAAAACCCGACTAAAGTCAACTCATTGGATTTGTCATATCTTTTGGCAAATGAGGATCAACGCAAAACCTTCAAGGAGCACTTCATGAAACAACCCATTTTTCATCCGAAGTATGGTATGTTAAGTTTCTTTGAGGATAACAATTTCATTTTTCCAACCCTTTAAAAAACAAAAACTCACTGAATTTTGCAAAATGCACTATTCCTACTATTCGAAACTTGTACGGATATTTTACTGCAATTTGTGTTTTAAGAAGAATAAAATGTTTTCATATATCAAAGGAAAAGAGCTTGGCATAGCCTTCAAAACTCTGAGCTCAATTTGTGGTAGCATACCATACATAGGAACGATAGTCGAGTGTGGCATTCAATGCGACCTAAAACGATACAACAAAATGGATTTCTACTACTCTCTATGTAGATACTCCAAACGGGAAATTTAAATGTGTAAGCCAAGGTCTTTAGGTGACTTTGTGCGAAACCGATATATTTTATCTAGTAACATAAACTTATAGGACCGTTTGATTCATGACATGTTAAGTTACATCATAATTCCAAAGCTTTCAAACCATTCACAAGTAAATGATATGGAACTCCAATTGATGTATGCTATGAAACATAATGTTCCAATTAATTGGACATTAATGATAATGAGACAAATTTTGAGCTTTAGAAGTGAGTACGGACCATTGCCTTATGTCATTCTCATAACTGCTATACTTGGATATTATGGTGTTTCGTTTGATGGAGAATCTAAAATTACACTCCACGCTCGCGATAAGATTGATGTGCATATAATACACACAATGGGTTTCTTTCGAGATTCCAATGACATGATCTACAAGCATCATGGTGATCAAGAAAATGCACATTAAGAAAATCCTTTTGTTGACCCTCCTACTCATCCCTCATTTTGTGTTGAATCGTCTTCTTCTAAATTTACCCCTGCCAATCAAATGGTAATGGACGAGTTGTTCTTGCTTAAAGGGTGCTCTCCATATAGCGAATCATCAAGTCTAAGAAGAGCTTAAACACTTATCAAATCGGTTGGATTATATTGACTTCGACACTCAAAAAGCTGATACATATCATCATGAGTAGTAGTCTAGAATTCTAGGATTTTACTTATGTATTTTTATGTTGTTGTTGTTATTGCTATTTCATAACTACAATTTCTATCGTTGTTTTTATGCATGCTTTCAGATATTACTTTAAAACATCTTGATCCTAACTATTTGCGATGTATGAATTATGTTTCTAAATTGCGTTTCAAATGTGATGCTATGACATGTTAATTACTCTCTAGCATTTAATGTTATTCAAATTTCATACCATGCAAAATTATGACCTTGGCTTGTAAATAAGTCAACATATCTTGTTACCCTTTTATATATATTTGTATATTGTGTTGGATAAAACTAGTTTTTCTTCTTTTTAGTGATGTCAAAAGGGGAGAAAAGTTGGAGTTGTATTTTAAAAGTTGGAGTTGTGTTTTTTGTAAAATCCTTTTAAGCACAAACAATAAAACAAAAGGGGATTATACAAGATAGGGGGAGCAAATTCGAACATTCAACAAAGTTATATCATTTATATACGATGTACCTCAGAAAAATTAAAGATCTCCATTTTCAAAAGATATAGGTTTGTCATCATCAAAAAGGGGGAGATTGTGAAGAATATCTTGCTCCTAACCTTGGCTTGGTTTTAATGAAGACACTAAGATCACAAAAAGAAGAAAATTAAGAAGACCATGAAGACATAGAAGATTTAAGCTTCAAGAGAGTTATAGCTTAAGTCTTAATATAGGTACTTCTATCCTAACTCTCACTTTAATATTTAGTAACAATGCTCAAACTAATCAAAGATCATATTCAAAGAATTGGATATGTCTAAAACTTCAAATTCAAATTGCTAAGTAATGAGTTAATTGACTTGGTTAGCATGTTACTAGAACAAGGTAATTGGTTACCAGAACTGTGAGGGAGTTGGTAACAGGTTACTGGAACTGTGTAACAAGTTACTTAACTGAGAAAACAGTTACAAAGCAAAATTGACTGATGTAATCAATTAATTCATTGTATTAATCGATTACCACCTTGGAAAGAACATTTGGTTAATTGATTCCTACTTCGTGAAATCGATTACACAGAGCTTTGGAAACCATATTTTCAAATTCAAATAAACAGCTTTCATCCAATGTGAATAAGTTTCATTCTAATCGTGTCTCTTCTTCATGGAAGGTTATCATGGCTGATTGGAAGACTATTTAAATGCATTGTACATCCAAATTCTATATACAACATAACACATGAAATATACAACTGCTTATAATCACACAAAACTTTCGAACACTTCGTAAACATATTTCTGCACATTTTTATTAAGGGACTTTGTTTCTAAACTTTCTTATTTTCTGAATTTGCTTATTAAAGTGCAAATTGTTCTAAAATTTCAAAAATATTAAGAGCATTGTATATTAAGTATTTATATTGTGAGATTAAGGATTGCAAGTTATAGAATTGTCAAAACTTGTAAAGGCAATCATGTCATTGTTATATTCTTCATCTTGGGTTGTAAACCTTTCATCACAAGAGTTTGTTGAGAAGGGGAAAAGAGTTCACATGAAAAGAGAATTTTCAAGGGTAGATAAGTTGTGAGTGTTTAAGGTACAAAAATATCGGGAAGAGAAATTGTAATTACAACTCAAATTATCTAGTGGAAAAATCTCTTGTGTGGCAAAAGTAATGGATGTAACCTTCGGTGGACGAGAAGGAGAACCAGTATAAAACTCTTTGTGTACTATTCTTCTACTTATTCTTGTCATTTACTTTTGCTTTACTTGGTTGAATTCTGTATAAATAATCGGCTACACTTACACTTCGATAACATAGCAGAAAAATCAGCCATATTGTCCCAACAACTAATTCACACCCCTCCCCCCTCTTAGTTGACAAATTAAACTTACATGCATGATATCAGGTTTATAGATGAGTAATGGAAATTTCCATATTTAAACTAGATCTAGAATATATCAACTAGTAACTTATTGATGTCGATGAATAAGATTAATTGAACTAGTCATTCTAACACCCATATTATTATGATTAGATGATTAATTTTTCAAGGAATTGAGAATCAGTTTCTTTAGTCTTTTGATCTATTTACTCAAGGATTTTTAAATAGATAAGAATTGGTGTGTGGAAATCATAGGAATATTCATATATGAGTGGCAAGGAAGCTGTGATTGATTAGTGGATTTTACATACTCCCTCAAGTTGGGCGTTGTAAATCACAGAGACCCAACTTGCTAGTGAAGGTGCGAATATGTTTTCGATGAAGAGGTTTCGTAAGAGCATCTTCTAGTTGATTCGGGGATGGAATTGGGAGTAAATGCATGAAACCTTTCTGAATATTTTCACTTACAACAGGGCAATCAATTTCAATGTGCTTGGTATGTTCATGGAAGGCAGGGTTATGAGCCATGTATATTGCAGAACAGTTGTCGCAGTAGACATGTGTAGGATTGAGTAATGGAAGATGGAGGCCACGAAGAGATAGTTGAGCCATTAGATTTTACAAACAAAGCTCCTCAATGCCATGTATTACACTTCTAAGGAGGATCTACTTATTGTGTTTTACTTGTTAGTTTTCCAGGATATAATTGATAATCCAAGGAAGATGCAAAAACTTGTTATTTACTTTCTAATGTCAAGGCCACATGCCCAATCCAAATCTACAAATGCAGAGAGATTGAGGTTTGAAGTAGATGAGAACATTAACCTTTGAGCAGGAGAAGATTTAAGATAATGTAGAACTCTTAAAGTTGCTTCGTAATGAGAAGTTTGGGGATTTGACATGTACAGTTGAGTTGCAGGACTACATATGAGATGTCGGGTCTAGAGATAGTGAGGTAGATGAGACTTCCAAAAAATCTTCGGTCGGAAGAAGGATATGGAAATGGTGAACCCTAATCAAGCTGGAGTTTAATGGAAGGATCAAATGAAGTCCTTGCTGGTTTAGAAGGAAGATTGCTAGATTCTTCTAGCAATGAGAGGGTGTATTTTCTTTGGTTGAGGTGAATTCCACCATCTGATCGACCAATTTCAAGCTGTAACAAATATCTCAATGGACCTAGGTCCTTAATTTTTTATGCTTTGTAAAATATAATTTTTGACATGGTTTATCTCATACATGTTGTTGCTTGTAAGAATAAGAACATCAACATTGACAAGAATAGTTGTAAAAGTAGTAGAATTTAATTTAGTAAAGAGTTCCTGATTTGCTGCAGAATGTTGAAAACCCAGGGACAAGAGTTTTGTTGACAAAGTGGTGTGTCATTCACTACTAGCTTGTTTTAAGACATAGAGGTATTTGTGCAAAGTACACACTAGTGGAGAATGATAAGGCAACAGTCTAGGATGGAGTCATATAAACCTCTTCATGGGATCACCATAGAGTAATGCATTATTAATGTAAAGTTGCTCCAAAATCGATGATTTTGCAGCTGCCAATGCAAGAATCACTCTCATAGTGGTGATTTTTTCTCACATAAGAGAAAGTATCAACGTAATCCACCTGTTCCATATGGGTTAATCACTTAGCTACAAGATGTGCATTATATCTCTCTAGAATTCCATATGCAAGATATTTGGTTTTATACAGCCATTTTCAGTGAATGGGAGATTTTCCATTTGGAAGAGGAACGAAAGACCAAGTGCTAGAATTTCCTCTTTCATTGCTTCTAGCCAGCAAGGATGATGAGAGGCTTGTCTGTAAGAAGTTAGTTTTGTTGTAGTGGAGACAACAAGGTACAAATTTCTATAGGAGACAGAGCAATTTGCATAGCTAAGAAAAGATGATAAGGGATAATGTACACATGTAGATGAAATGGTTGTACTAGGATGAGAAGCAACAAAGTTACAATGATAATCTCTTACATGAGAAGGTGGTTTTCTTATTCTTAAATATTGTCTTAATGGTGGAGGGTTTGAACTAGGAGTATCTAAAGGTGGTAAGGAATGAATGGTGGTGTATGATGGGTCATTGGTTGATGAAGTGGGAGTATGGGTTCTGGATTTGTAAGTTAGAGGAGTAGGTAGTATTTTGTATATATAGTTGTTTTCATTTTTGGCAGTTATTTTCATAAATGATCACATCCCTAGAGATAATGATGGAGTGAGATTGAAGATCATATAGGATCTAGCCTCTTGTACCTTCTTTAAACAAAGAAAAACATATTCTTGTGATCTTGGTTGAAATTTGGTTTTGTGAGAGTGGATGGTGTTTGCATAGGCTAGACATCTAAAAACTCTTAAATGATCAATAGAAGGAAGTTTGTGACATAGGCATTGATAACGATTTTTCTATCTTAAAAGGGGAATAGGTAACCTATTTATAAGGTGAACAACATGTTGGACAATGGCGTTACAAAGATTAGGGAGGAAATGACATTGAAACAAAACATCCCTTGCAAGATTAAGGACATTTTGATGTTTTCTCTCAACAATCCCATTTTTTTAGAGGTTTCAACACAAGTTCTTTGATGAATGATACATTTGGAAGCAAGGAAATCAAGCATCAAGAATTTAACACCATTGCCACTTCTTAAAGACTTCAGTTTTGTTTCAATGTATGATACAAAGTTCATTAGTTATTGTCTAGTTTCTGTTAAAAATAGGTGGATGATGGTTTCTGTTAAAGACTTCAGGTTGGGTGGATGACGGTTAAAAATAGGCTATTGCACTATCTTATTGCCTATAATTGGTTCAGCACAACACAAACCATGTTCAACCAACTGACACGGATTTGAAGTTTATGTATTCTATCAAGGAAGGTATTATGATCAACTAGCCTATGGAGATTCTGAAAGTGATGTCGAGCATCGCTTTGTCTTCCTAGAGACTATTTGCTTATGAGATTTTTATCTCCCATGTCATAGAGCATGCTAGGATTGACACTTGCAATGAGGAGATAATAACTGTAACTCCCAAAGAGAACTTATTGATGATAGTCTAATCCACAAGATGAGCATTTATGAATTTAGCAGTGTGTGGATTTATCAAGAGGATTACCAAATCACTATAAATTTTGATTCATATAAACCACATCCTAATGAGGCTCACAACATGCCTCAAGAACCATCATTCGGTTTGGCTCATTTGGATGTCATGGATCAACGCCTAATTGAACGCATGGATAATCAGATATAAGCATTGGAAGAAAGGTTTATGATTAGCAACCAAGGCTTATTTTGATCACCTTAACTTTTTGTTCTCAACCTTTGGCATATTTCCACAACTACCTCTTAGTGGCTAGTTTAGTTAGGGCGAGAGTAAGTAGCTCTACATAGTTTTGTCGCATGGTGTATGTTATTTTAAGTCATTGAAGTTTATGTATTGTATGACTCACTATATTTTATTTCTATTTTTCTTTAGTTTCAGCATCTTATTGTCTTTGTTTTGTTAACTTATGTTGATAAATGTATGAAATTGTATGAATTGAATTGAAACTTTGTGTTGATCATATTATTAAATTTTCATCAATGCATTGATATCTTTGCTGAAAAATTATGAATGTTAAATGTTAATCATAGGAAAAATTAAGAAATAACAAACACTTAATCGATTAATTGTAGGCTCAATTAATTAAGACTAGTAAAACTGTATTTCCAAGTGAAATTATGACATGTTTAATCGATTAAGACTATATATAATAGATTAAGTCCAGAAACGAATTGCATAATTTATTTACTTATGGCTAATATATCTATGTAACATGGCTTTTTGATCATGCCAAAATGGGGAGAAATGTTGTTATTTTATGTTTTGGAGATTTGATGCATTTATCAAGCTTCCGCAATGCAATTATCCAATGCACAAAGTGAAAGAGAGAAAATTTTAAAGCTCAAGCAAATCTCTAAACAAGTTGATTCTAATCAAAGAAAGATGCAAGATATGCAAGATTGGTTTGTCATCATCAAAAGGGGGAGATTGTGAATACAAGTATACATTGCATTATTTTGATGAAGATAAAGGATAAAGATATGAACAAAGCCAAATCAACACCAACAACACTAAAAACTCAAGTTTAAGTGTCAAGAGGATCAACAAAAGCTTAAGAGTAATTTTCATTTCCTTAGGTCCTAAGATGTTTTGAATGGGTAAAGTCTAAGTAAGATAAACCAAATGAAAATCTCACAAATTAGAATGATGATGCATATGAGATTTACATTCTTAGATTTATATATGATTTAGATGCATTAGGATTTATACATGACTTTATGGTTTTGATACATTAAACAAGATTGAACTTATATCATTTCAAAATCATGCATCATACATTAGTAAATCATGTTAGATATTCATAGCATTTTAACTGAGTTTTTTCAGAAAATAGTTAATCGATTAAGGTTATAGTTAATTGATTATGTATTTGAAAAATAGAAATCCGTTAATCGATTAAGTTCATGCTTAATTGATTAAGTCATTTTCAGTTTTGAAATCTTGGATTTTTAAAGAATGTTAATCAGTTAAGTGTCTAAACTAGTAACATGTATTATATTATTAATGAAATTTATTTCCCTAATGCCGTAAGAACTGACAGTTAAAAATTGCTAGAATCGTATTATTCCATTGACATACATGATTGAACTTTTACACATATCATAAGTAAAAACCACTAGGAAATATTTTTTGGCGAGTTCAGTTATAGTGTTTAAAGTAATCACTAATAACAGAGTTTTTGGTGTTCGATAACCGCCAAAAATGGAATTTAACACCGTCACCAATTGCCCCATTTTTTGTAGTGAATTATCGTTAACAATCACCCATGACATTATCTTTTCGTTTAAGCTAGAGCATAAATTTGTGATTAGATAAAAATGAAATAATAGAAAATCTAAAATCTCATACAATGACATACTTAGTATTTGAAGGTCACTTTTCAAACCAAAACCATAAAGCATAATCTAGGAAAGAGCTCATCAACTCATATTTTTTATTATAATGATTAAACTTACTTAAGATTTATTTTCAACAAATATGACCTTGATCAGTACGCTCTAGGAGGTGGAGGAGGATCTTTTGCATGACCATCTGAAGGCCCAGATGGAGGAACAGATCATTTGGGCAACATCCCGAAGGCTCTATGGGGTGGAGGAGGATCTTTTGCATGACCATCTGAAGGCCCAGATGGAGGAACAGATCCTTTGGGCAACATCCCGAAGGCTCTAGGGGGTGGAGGAGGATCTGAAGGCCCAGATGGAGGAACGGGTCCTTTGGGCAACATCCTGAAGGCTCTTGGGGGTGGAGGAGGATCTTTTGCATGACCATCTGAAGGCCCAGATGGAGGAACAGATCCTTTGGGCAACATCCCGAAAGCTCTAGGGGGTGGAGGAGGATCTGAAGGCCCAGATGGAGGAACAGGTCCTTTGGGCAACATCCCGAAGGCTCTAGGGGGTGGAGGAGGATCTGAAGGCCCAGATGGAGGAACAGGTCCTTTGGGCAACATCCCGAAGGCTCTTGGAGGTGGAGGAGGATCTTTGGCATGGCCATATGAAGGCCCAGATGGAGAAACAGGTCCTTTGGGTAACATCTCGAAGGCTCTAGGTGGTGGAGGAGGATCTTTTGCATCACCACCCGAAGGCCTAGATGGAGGAACAAATCCTTTGGGCAACATCCTAAAGGCTCTAGGGGGAGGAGGAGGAGGATCTGATGTCCTATTGGAAGGCCCAGATGGAGGAACTGGCATTCCTTTTGGTAACATCCCAAAGGCTCTAGCGGGTGGAGGAGAATCTAACGTTTTGTGGGAAGGCCCGGATGGAGAAACTGGTATTCCTTTTGGTAACATTCCATAATATATATTTGATGGGTTGGATTTCATTTGTTGCTGTAGAAATCTGGCCTCTGAAATGACGTTGACACTTATGAGAGCAAATACAAAAATCAACTTCTGCATATTATTTGCCATTTTTTGGTGACTCTTACAATGATCACCTAACATTGTTCATTTAAATATGATTTCTTACCAGCCACTGTTGAAAAAGAAATTATATAATATTTAATATATAAATTATGGTATGTTGATACTTTAGTTGCTTTTTGACTTCTGACTTTGAATACATGTATCCTCAATATTTTTATAGGATATTTGGATTGTTTAATCATTATCTTATTTATGGTTAAGGTAGTTTTAATTTATTTGAATTTATCTATATGTTTATCTTGTTAGTTATTATTTGTTTATATTATTCTACATTTTTAACAAGTTTTGGTCATATAATTAATAATTTGGACTAACTCATACTATAGTTCAACTACTCTTTACTATCTTAAATTTATGCAAGGTATGTGAGGAGTTTCATCATATGTGACATGTTCGGACACTATTCTACTCCAAAGTGTTGAAAATTTGGAACTTCGATTAGTCATCTCTCTTTGTCATATCACCATCTCATTAATATTCATTATTTTTTTCTCTCAAACTCACAATTTCATATTAAATGCAAAAAATATCCAAATAAAAAAAATATTTTTCCAATATAATAATTCACTTTCTTCCCTTATTTCTATAAATGGTAATCATCATATTGACGATTATTCGAATAGTGACTTTTCTCATATTAACAAATTATGTTAATGGTTAATTCTTTTCCATTGTCGTATAAGTAATTGGGATATTTTTATCTAAATATTAATTTTGAACACAATTACTTATATAGTTTGTAAATTAGTTTTTTTATCATCGTAATTAATATTTAGATAAAAATATCCCAAATTAATTATATTCAATAATATAATTTAACATAAAATAACTCATTTAATTTCATATAAAAAATTTGGACTAGTGTATAAAATAATTATTCAAGAATATGATTTTAAATGCTAGGACATTACGAAATATGTAATATCTAAATAATGCTCTATTGGCTCTTTAGTTGCTTTTTGATCCTCAATATTTTTAGAGGATATTTGGATTGATCGGTCATTATTTTATTTAAGATTAAGGTAGTTTTAGTTTATTTGAATTTATCTATAAATTTATCGTATTAGTTATTATTTGTTTTTATTGTTCTATTGTTTGTAGTAACTTTTGGTCGTATAATAAATGATTTGTAATAACTCATATTAGAGTTTGACCAATTATACACTGTCTTAAATTTATATATGGTATCTAACCATTTTCATCATTTGTGACATGTTTGGTTATTATTCGGGTCCAAGATGTTCAAAATTCGGAACTTCGATTAGTCATCTCTCTTTGTCATATCATCATCTCATTAGTACTCACTAATTGTTTCTCTCAAAATCACAATTCCATAATAAATGCAAAATATAACCAAATAACAAAATAGTTTTCTGATATAATAATTCATTTTCTTCCCTTATCTATACTATATATCTATCTATAGGTATACTATATATAAAGCCAAAACATGGTGTAACTTCCACCATTGTGTAATTTTCATATCCTATTTTGCCCTTCACATTATTTAATTTTTATAAAAAAACATATAATCCTAATTAACCACCACCAACACATTAATTAACTACATTTCTCACCTTAAACTAAATATTATCATAAACACATAAAAATTATAATATAAAGTACACCGAATACAACAAATATATTCTAATTACAAAAAATTAAATATATAGTATCATACAATATTGACCGGCAGGCACGAAGTGCCTGTACACACTAGTATCTATAAATGGTAATCATCACATTGACGATTATTCTAGTAGTGTCTTATCTCATATTAACGAATTATGTTAGTAGTTAATTGTTTTCCTATTTACGATCATCCCAATGGTGATTATAACAATGTGTTCTATTGTCATCAACGTTCACTCCATTATTGTCTTTTCTCTCATTGATGATTTATGTTAGTAATGATTTATTTTCTCATCGACGATCTTTCTTATCAACACAATTAATTATATAGTTCATAAATTAGTTTTTCCTATCAGAGTAATTAATAATTTAGATAAAAATATCCCAAATTAGTTATATTTATTAATATAATTTAACTTTAAATAACTCATTTAATTGAGACAAAAAAGTGGGACTAGTGTATAAAAAGATTATTCAAGCATATGATTTTAAATGCTAGGACATTACGTAATATTTAATATCTAAATAATGGTGTATGGATAATTTAGTTGTTTTTTGATGTCTAAGTTTAAATACATGTATCCTCAATTTTTTTAGAGGATATTTGAATTGATCGATCATTATTTTATTTAAGGTTAAGATAATTTTAATTTATTTGAATTTATCTATATGTTTATCTTATTAATTAACAAATAATGTTATTAGTTAATTCTTTTCCTATTGACAATTATCCAATGGTGATTATAAAATATGTTCAATTGTTATCGACGTTCATATCACTATTGTGTTTTCTCTCTTTTATAATTTATGTTAATAATAATTTAATTTATCATCGAAAATCATTCTTATCAATAATTATATCATTTGTAGATTTGTTTTTCTTATCAACATAATTAATTATTTAGATATTGTCTCAAGTTAGTTATATTCAATAATATATTTAACTTAAAATAATTATTGTAGATTATGATTTTAAATGCTAGGAGATTATGTACTATTTTATATATAAATAATGGTGTATTCCATCTTTTGTTGCTTTTTGACTTCTTAGTTTGAATACATGTATCCTCAATATTTCCGGATTATATTTGAATTGATCTATCATTATCTTATTTAAGGTTAAGGTAGTTTCATTTTATTTAAATTTATCTATATGTTTATTTTATTAGTTATTATTTGTTTTTATTATTCTATCGTTTGTAACAACTTTTGGTCCTATAATAAATTAGTTGGACTATCTCATACAAGAGTTTGACCAATCTATACTATATTATTTGGTACGATATTATATTGTTCACTATTCCGCTCCACGGTGTTGAAAACTCGGTATTCGATTAGCTATCTCTCTTTGTCA